>NC_054490.1:15544662-15734662 GCF_017639515.1 Carcharodon carcharias
GGGGAGGGAAATGGGCGAGGGAATGGGAAAGTGGAGAGGGACTGGGAATGGGGAGAGGGAATGGGAATGGTGAGAGGGAATGGGAATGTGGAGAGGGAATGGGAATGGGGATAGGGAATGGGAATGGGGAGACGGAATGGGTAAGGGGAGAGGGAATGGGAATGAGGAGAGGGAATGGGAATGGGGAGAGGGAATGGGAATGGGGAGAAGGATTGGGAAAGGGGAGAGGGAATAGGAATGGGGAGAGGGAGTGTGAATGGGGAGAGGGAATGGGAATGAGGAGAGGGAATGGGTAAGGGGAGAGGGAATGGGACAGGGGAGAGGGAATAGGAATGGGGAGAGGGAGTGTGAATGGGGAGAGGGAATGGGAATGGAGAGCGAATGGGAATGAGGAGAAGGAATGAGGAGAGGGAATGGGAATGAGGAGAGGGAATGGGAATGTGGAGAGGGAATGGGGAGAGGGAATGGGAATGGGGAGAGGGAATGGGAATGGGGAGAGGGAATGGGAATGTGGAGAGGGAATGCGGAGAGGGAATGGGAAAGTGGAGAGGTAATGGGAATGGGGAGAGGGAATGGGAAACGGAGAGGGAATGGGTAAGGAGAGAGGGAATGGGTAAGGGGAGAGGGAATGGGAAAGGGGAGAGGGAATGGGAAAGGGGAGAGGGAATGGGAATGGGGAGAGGGAATGGGAAAGGGGAGGGAAATGGGCGAGGGAATGGGAAAGTGGAGAGGGACTGGGAATGGGGAGAGGGAATGGGAAAGGTGAGAGGGAATGGGAATGTGGAGAGGGAATGGGGATAGGGAATGGGAATGGGGAGAGGGAATGGGTAAGGGGAGAGGGAATGGGTAAGGGGAGAGGGAATGGGAATGAGGAGAGGGAATGGGAATGGGGAGAGGGAATGGGGAGAGGGAATGGGAATGGGGAGAGGGATTGGGAAAGGGGAGAGGGAATAGGGAAAGGGAAGAGGGAATGGGTAAGGGGAAAGGGAATGGGTAAGGAGAAAGGGAATGGGAAAGGGGAGAGGGAATGGGAAAGGGGAGAGGGAATGGGAATGGGGAGAGGGAATGGGTAAGGGGAGACGGAATGGGACAGGGGAGAGGGAAAGGGTAAGGGGACAGGGAATGGGGAGAGGGAATGGGAATGGAGAGCGAATGGGTATGAGTAGAGGGAATGGGGAGAGGGAATGGGGAGAGGGAATGGGAATGGGGAGAGGGAATGGGAATGGGGAGAGGGAATGGGAACGGGGAGAGAGAATGGGAATGGGGAGAGGGAGAGGGAATGGGACGGGGAGAGGGAAAGGGTAAGGGGAGAGGAAATGGGTAAGGGCAGAGGGAATGGGGAGAGGGAATGGGAATGGGGAGAGGGAATGGGAATGTGGAGAGGGAATGGGGAGAGGGAATGGGTAAGCGGAGAGGGAATGGGAATGGGGAGAGGGAATGGGAAAGGGGAGAGGGAATGGGAAAGGGGAGAGGGAATGGGAAAGGGGAGAGGGAATGGGAAAGGGGAGGGAAAGGGGCGAGGGAATGGGAAAGTGGAGAGGGAATGGGAATGGGGAGAGGGAATGGGAAAGGGGAGAGGGAATGGGAATGTGGAGAGGGAATGGGAATGGGGATAGGGAATGGGAATGGGGAGAGAGAATGGGTAAATGGAGAGGGAATGGGAATGAGGAGAGGGAATGGGAATGGGGAGAGGGAATGGGAAAGGGGAGAGGGAATGGGAATGGGGAGAGGGAATGGGGAGAGGGATTGGGAAAGGGGAGAGGGAAATGGGAAAGGGGAGTGGGAAAGGGGAGAGGGAAATTTGAAAGGGGAGAGAAAAAGGGGAGAGGGAAAGGGGAGAGGGAATGGGAAAGGGGAGAGGGAATGGGTAAGCGGAGAGAGAATGGGAATGGGGAGAGGGAATGGGGAGAGCGAATGGGACAGGGGAGAGGGAAAGGGTAAGGGGAGAGGGAATGGGGAGAGGCAATGGGAATGGAGAGGAAATGGGAATGAGGAGAAGGAATGGGGAGAGGGAATGGGGATGGGGAGAGGGAATGGGAATGTGGAGAGGGAATGGGGAGAGGGAAAGGGAATGGGGAGAGGGAATGGGAATGGTGAGAGGGAATGGGACAGGGGAGAGGGAAAGGGTAAGGGGAGAGGAAATGGGTAAGGGGAGAGGGAGTGGGGAGAGGGAATGGGAATGGGGAGAGGGAATGGGAAAGGGGAGAGGGTATGGGTAAGGGGAGAGGGAATGTGTAAGGGGAGAGGGAATGGGTAAGCGGAGAGGGAATGGGAATGGGGAGAGGGAATGGGAATGGGGAGAGGGAATGGGAATGGGGAGAGGGAATGGAAATGAGGAGAGGGAATGGAAATGAGGAGAGGGAATGGAAATGAGAGGGAATGGGAATGTGTAGAGGGAATGGGGAGAGGGAATGGGAAAGGGGAGCGGGAATGGGAAAGGGGAGAAGGAATGGGAATGGGGAGAGGGAATGGGAAAGGGGAGAGGGAATGGGAATGGGGAGAGGGAATGGGAAAGGGGAGAGGGAATGGGAATGTGGAGAGGGAATGGGAATGGGGATAGGGAATGGGAATGGGGAGAGGGAATGGGTAAGGGGAGAGGGAAAGGGAATGAGGAGAGGGAATGGGAATGGGGAGAGGGAATGGGGAGAGGGAATGGGAATGGGGAGAGGGAATGGGGAGAGGGATTGGGAAAGGGGAGAGGGAATGGGAAAGGGGAGAGGGAATGGGAATGGGGAGAGGGAATGGCGAGAGGGATTAGGAAAGGGGAGAGGGAATGGGAAAGGGGAGAGGGAATGGGAAAGGGGAGAGGGAATGGGAATTTGGAGAGGGAATGGGAATGTTGAGAGTGAATGGGAATGGGGAGACGGAATGCGAATGGGGAGAGGGAATGGGTAGAGGGAATGGGAAAGAGGAGAGGGAAAGGGGAGAGGGAAATGGGAAAGGGGAGTGGGAAAGGGGAGAGGGAAATTTGAAAGGGGAGAGAAAAAGGGGAGAGGGAAAGGGGAGAAGGAATGGGAATGGGGAGAGGGAATGTGTAAGGGGAGAGGGAAAGTGGAGAGGGAATGGGAATGAGGAGAGGGAATGGGTAAGGGGAGAGGGAATGGGGAGAGGGAATGGGGAGAGCGAATGGGACAGTGGAGAGGGAAAGGGTAAGGGGAGAGGGAATGGGGAGAGGGAATGGGAATGGAGAGGAAATGGGAATGAGGAGAAGGAATGGGGAGAGGGAATGGGAATGGTGAGAGGGAATGGGACAGGGGAGAGGGAAAGGGTAAGGGGAGAGGAAATGGGTAAGGGGAGAGGGAGTGGGGAGAGGGAATGGGAATGGGGAGAGGGAATGGGAATGTGGAGAGGGAATGGGAAAGGGGAGAGGGAATGGGAATGGGGAGAGGGAATGTGTAAGGGGAGAGGGAATGGGTAAGCGGAGAGGGAATGGGAATGGGGAGAGGGAATGGGAATGGGGAGAGGGAATGGGAATGGGGAGAGGGAATGGGAATGGGGAGAGGGAATGGAAATGAGGAGAGGGAATGGAAATGAGGAGAGGGAATGGAAATGAGAGGGAATGGGAATGTGTAGAGGGAATGGGGAGAGGGAATGGGAAAGGGGAGCGGGAATGGGAAAGGGGAGAAGGAATGGAATGGGGAGAGGGAATGGGAAAGGGGAGAGGGAATGGGAATGGGGAGAGGGAATGGGAAAGGGGAGAGGGAATGGGAATGTGTAGAGGGAATGGGAATGGGGATAGGGAATGGGAATGGGGAGAGGGAATGGGTAAGGGGAGAGGGAATGGGAATGAGGAGAGGGAATGGGAATGGGGAGAGGGAATGGGGAGAGGGAATGGGAATGGGGAGAGGGAAATGGGGAGAGGGATTGGGAAAGGGAGAGGGAATGGGAACGGGGAGAGGGAATGGGAATGGGGAGAGGGAATGGCGAGAGGGATTAGAAAGGGGAGAGGGAATGCGAAAGGGGAGAGGGAATGGGGAAAGGGGAGAGGGAATGGGGATTTGGAGAGGGAAATGTGTGTTGAGAGTGAATGGGAATGGGGAGATGGAATGCGAATGGGGAGAGGGAATGGGTTAGAGGGAATGAGAAAGGGGAGAGGGAAAGGGGAGAGGGAAATGGGAAAGGGGGAGTGTGAAAGGGGAGAGGGAAATTTGAAAGGGGAGAGAAAAAGGGGAGAGGGAAAGGGGAGAAGGAATGGGAATGGGGAGAGGGAATGTGTAAGGGGAGAGGGAATGGGAATGGGGAGAGGGAATGGGTAAGGGGAGAGGGAATGGGAATGGGGAGAGGGAATGGGACAGGGGAGAGGGAAAGGGTAAGGGGAGAGGGAATGGGGAGAGGGAATGGGAATGGAGAGGAAATGGGAATGAGGAGAAGGAATGGGGAGAGGGAATGGAGATGGGAGAGGGAATGGGGAGAGGGAAAGGGAATGGGGAGAGGGAATGGGGATGGGGAGAGGGAATGGGGAGAGGGAAAGGGTAAGGGGAGAGGAAATGGGTAAGGGGAGAGGGAATGGGGAGAGGGAATGGGAATGGGGAGAGGGAGTGGGGAGAGGGAATGGGAATGTGGAGAGGGAATGGGAATGGGGATAGGGAATGGGAATGGGGAGAGGGAATGGGTAAGGGGAGAGGGAATGGGAATGAGGAGAGGGAATGGGAATGGGGAGAGGGAATGGGGAGAGGGAATAGGAATGGGGAGAGGGAGTGTGAATAGGGAGATGGAATGGGTAAGGGGAGAGGGATTGGGAATGAGGAGAGGGAATGGGAATGGGGAGATGGAATGGGGAGAGGGAATGGGAATGGGGAGAGGGAATGGGGAGAGGGATTGGGAAAGGGGAGAGGGAATGGGAATGGGGAGAGGGAATGGGAATGGGGAGAAGGAATGGGAAAGGGGAGAGGGAATGGGAAAGGTTAGAGGGAATGGGAATGGGGGAGAGGGAATGGGAAAGGGGAGGGAAATGGGCGAGGGAATGGGACAGTGGAGAGGGACTGTGAATGGGGAGAGGGAATGGGAAAGGTGAGAGGGAATGGGAATGTGAAGAGGGAATGGGATGGGGATAGGGAATGGGAATGGGGAGAGGGAATGGGTAAGGGGAGAGGGAATGGGAATGAGGAGAGGGAATGGGAATGGGGAGAGGGAATGGGGAGAGGGAATGGGAATGGGGAGAGGGAATGGGAATGGGGAGAGGGAATGGGAATGGGGAGAGGGAATGTGAATGGGGAGAGGGAATGCGTAAGGGGAGAGGGAATGGGAATGAGGAGAGGGAATGGGAATGGGGAGATGGAATGGGGAGAGGGAATGGGAATGGGGAGAGGGAATGGGGAGAGGGATTGGGAAAGGGGAGAGGGAATGGTAAAGGGGAGAGCGAATGGGAATGGGGAGAGAGAATGGGAATTTGGAGAGGGAATGGGAATGTTGAGAGGGAATGGGAATGGGGAGACGGAATGTGAATGGGGAGTGGGAATGGGTAGAGGGAATGGGAACGAGGAGAGGTAAATGGGAAAGGGGAGTGGGAAAGGGGAGAGGGAAATTTGAAAGGGGAGAGAGAAAGGGGAGAGGGAATGGGAATGGGGAGAGGGAATGGGGAGAGGGAATGGGAATGGGGAGAGGGAAAGGGGAGAGGGAATGGGTAAGGGCAGAGGGAATGGGGAGAGGGAATGGGACAGGGGAGAGGGAATGGGTAAGGGGAGATGGAATGGGAATCGGTATGGGGAGAGGGAATAGGAAAGGGGATGGGGAATGTGAAATGGGAGAGGGAATGGGAAAGAGGAGAGGGAATGGGAATGGGGAGAGGGAATGGGTAAATGGAGAGGGAATGGGAATGAGGAGAGGGAATGGGGAGAGGGAATGGGAAAGGGGAGCGGGAATGGGAAAGGGGAGAAGGAATGGGAATGGGGAGAGGGAATGGGAAAGGGGAGGGAAAGGGGCGAGGGAATGGGAAAGTGGAGAGGGAATGGGAAAGGGGAGAGGGAATGGGAAAGGGGAGAGGGAATGGGAATGGGGAGAGGGAATGGGAATGGGGAGAGGGAAAGGGGAGAGGGAATGGGGAGAGGGAATGGGAAAGGGGAGAGGGAATAGGTAAGGGGAGAGGGAATGGGAATGGGGAGAGGGAATGGCGAGAGGGATTAGGAAAGGGGAGAGGGAATGGGAAAGGGGAGAGGGAATGGGAATGGGGAGAGGGAATGGGAATTTGGAGAGGGAATGGGAATGTTGAGAGTGAATGGGAATTGGGAGATGGAATGCGAATGGGGAGAGGGAATGGGTAGAGGGAATGAGAAAGGGGAGAGGGAAAGGGGAGAGGAAATGGGAAAGGGGAGTGTGAAAGGGGAGAGGGAAATTGAAAGGGGAGAGAAAAAGGGGAGAGGGAAAGTGGAGAAGGAATGGGAATGGGGAGAGGGAATGTGTAAAGGGAGAGGGAAAGTGGAGAGGGAATGGGAATGAGGAGAGGGAATGGGTAAGGGGAGAGGGAATGGAATGGGGAGAGGGAATGGGGAGAGCGAATGGGACAGGGGAGAGGGAAAGGGTATGGGGAGAGGGAATGGGGAGAGGGAATGGGAATGGAGAGGAAATGGGAATGAGGAGAAGGAATGGGGAGAGGGAATGGAGATGGGGAGAGGGAATGGGGAGAGGGAAAGGGAATGGGGAGAGGGAATGGGAATGGGGAGAGGGAATGGGACAGGGGAGAGGGAAAGGGTAAGGGGAGAGGAAATGGGTAAGGGAGAGGAAATGGGGAGAGGGAATGGGGAGAGGGAATGGGAAAGTGGAGAGGGAATGGGAATGGGGAGAGGGAATGGGTAAGGGGAGAGGGAATGGGTAAGGGAGAGGGAATTAGGAATGGGGAGAGGGAATGGGAAAGGGGAGAGGGAATGGGAATGTGGAGAGGGAATGGGAATGGGGATAGGGAATGGGAATGGGGAGAGGGAATGGGTAAGGGGAGAGGGAATGGGAATGAGGAGAGGGAATGGGAATGGGGAGAGGGAATGGGGAGAGGGAATAGGAATGGGGAGAGGGAGTGTGAATGGGGAGATGGAATGGGTAAGGGGAGAGGGAATGGGAATGAGGAGAGGGAATGGGAATGGGGAGATGGAATGGGAGAGGGAATGGGAATGGGGAGAGGGAATGGGGAGAGGGATTGGGAAAGGGGAGAGGGAATGGGAATGGGGAGAGGGAATGGGAATGGGGAGAGGGAATGGGAAAGGGGAGAGGGAATGGAAAGGGTAGAGGGAATGGGAATGGGGAGAGGGAATGGGAATGGGGAGGGAAATGGGCGAGGGAATGGGACAGTGGAGAGGGACTGTGAATGGGGAGAGGGAATGGGAAAGGTGAGAGGGAATGGGAATGTGAAGAGGGAATGGGAATGGGGATAGGGAATGGGAATGGGGAGAGGGAATGCGTAAGGGGAGAGGGAATGGGAATGAGGCGAGGGAATGGGAATGGGGAGAGGGAATGGGGAGAGGGAATGGGAATGGGGAGAGGGATTGGGAAAGGGGAGAGGGAATAGGAATGGGGAGAGGGAGTGTGAATGGGGAGAGGGAATGGGTAAGGGGAGAGGGAATGGGAATGAGGAGAGGGAATGGGAATGGGGAGATGGAATGGGGAGAGGGAATGGGAATGGGGAGAGGGATTGGGAAAGGGGAGAGGGAATGGTAAAGGGGAGAGGGAATGGGAATGGGGAGAGAGAATGGGAATTTGGAGAGGGAATGGGAATGTTGAGTGGGAATGGGTATGGGGAGACGGAATGTGAATGGGGAGTGGGAATGGGTAGAGGGAATGGGAACGAGGAGAGGTAAATGGGAAAAGGGAGTGGTAAAGGGGAGAGGGAAATTTGAAAGGGGAGAGAGAAAAGGGAGAGGGAATGGGAAAGGGGAGAGGGAATGGGGAGAAGGAATGGGAATGGGGAGAGGGAAAGGGGAGAGGGAATGGGTAAGGGCAGAGGGAATGGGGAGAGGGAATGGGACAGGGGAGAGGGAATGGGTAAGAGGAGATGGAATGGGAATCGGTATGGGGAGAGGGAATAGGAAAGGGGATGGGGAATGTGAAATGGGAGAGGGAATGGGAAAGAGGAGAGGGAATGGGAAAGGGGAGAGGGAATGGGGAAAGGGGAGAGGGAATGGGAATGTGTGGAGCGAATGGGGAGAGGGAATGGGAAAGGGGAGCGGGAATGGGAAAGGGGAGAAGGAATGGGAATGGGGAGAGGGAATGGGAAAGGGGAGGGAAAGGGGAGAGTAAATAGGAAGAGGGAATGGGAATGGGGAGAAGGAATGGGAAAGGGGAGAGGGAATGGGGATGGGGAGAGGGAATGGGAATGGGGAGAGGGAATGGGTAAGGGGAGAGGGAATGGGAATGAGGAGAGGGAATGGGAATGGGGAGAGGGAATGGGGAGAGGGAATGGGAATGGGGAGAGGGAATGGGGAGAGGGATTGGGAAAGGGGAGAGGGAATGGGAAAGGGGAGAGGGAATGGGAATGGGGAGAGGGAATGGCGAGAGGGATTAGGAAAGGGGAGAGGGAATGGGAAAGGGGAGAGGGAATGGGAATGGGGAGATGGAATGCGAATGGGGAGAGGGAATGGGTAGAGGGAATGGGAAAGGGGAGAGGGAAATGGGAAAGGGGAGTGGGAATGGGGAGAGGGAAATTTGAAAGGGGAGAGAAAAAGGGGAGAGGGAATGGGAATGGGGAGAGGGAATGTGTAAGGGGAGAGGGAATGGGGAGAGCGAATGGGACAGGGGAGAGGGAGAGGGAATGGAGAGGAAATGGGAATGAGGAGAAGGAATGGGGATGGGGAGAGGGAATGGGAATGTGGAGAGGGAATGGGGAGAGGGAAAGGGAATGGGGAGAGGGAATGGGAATGGGGAGAGGGAATGGGACAGGGGAGAGGGAAAGGGTAAGGGGAGAGGAAATGGGTAAGGGGAGAGGGAATGGGAATGGGGAGAGGGAATGGGAAAGGGGAGGGAAAGGGGCGAGGGAATGGGAAAGTGGAGAGGGACTGGGAATGGGGAGAGGGAATGGGAAAGGTGAGAGGGAATAGGAATGTGGAGAGGGAATGGGAATGGGGATAGGGAATGGGAATGGGGAGAGGGAATGGGTAAGGGGAGAGGGAATGGGAATGAGGAGAGGGAATGGGAATGGGGAGAGGGAATGGGGAGAGGGAATGGGAATGGCGAGAGGGATTGGGAAAGGGGAGAGGGAATGGGAATGGGGAGAGGGAATGGGTAAGGGGAGAGGGAATGGGAATGAGGAGAGGGAATCGGTATGGGGAGAGGGAATAGGAAAGGGGATGGGGAATGTGAAATGGGAGAGGGAATGGGAAAGAGGAGAGGGAATGGGAAAGGGGAGAGGGAATGGGTAAGGGGAGAGGGAATGGGTAAGGGGAGAGGGATTGTAGAAGGGGAATGGGAAAGGAGAGGGGGAATGGGGAAAGGGGAGAGGGAATGGGGAAAGGGGAGATGGAATGGGTAAGGGAAAAGGGAATGGGTAAGGGGAGAGGGAATGGGTAAGGGGAGAGGGAATGGGTAAGGGGAGAGGGAATGAGGAGAGGGAATGGGAATGGGGAGAGGGAATGGGGAGAGGGAATGTAAATGGGGAGAGGGAGTGGGGAGAGGGATTGGGAAAGGGGAGAGGGATTGGAAAGGTGAGAGGGAATGGGAATGGGGAGAGGGAATGGGAATGGGGAGAGGGAATGGGAAAGGGGAGGGAAAGGGGAGGGAAAGGGGAGAGGGAATGCGGAGAGGGAATGGGAATTTGGAGATGGAATAGGAATGTTGAGAGGGAATGGGAATGGGGAGACAGAATGTGAATGGGGAGAGGGAATGGGTAGAGGGAATGGGAAAGGGGAGTGGGAAAGTGGAGAGAGAAATGTGAAAGGGGAGAGGGAAAGGGGAGAGGGAATGGGGAGAAGGAATGGGAAAGGGGAGAGGGAATGGGTAAGGGGAGATGGAATGGGAATCGCTATGGGGAGAGGGAATGGGAAAAGGGATGGGGAATGTGAAATGGGAGAGGGAATGGGAAAGAGGAGAGGGAATGGGAAAGGGGAGAGGGAATGGTTAAGGGGAGAGGGATTGTAGAAGAGGAATGGGAAAGGAGAGGGCGAATGGGGAAAGGGGAGAGGGAATGGGTAAGGGAAAAGGGAATGAGTCAGGGTAGAGGGAATGAGTAAGGGGAGATGGAATTGGTAAGGGGAGGGGGAATGGGAAAGGGGAGAGGGAATGGGAAAGGGGAGAGGGAATGGGAATGGGGAGAGAGAATGGGACAGGGGAGAGGGAATGGGTAAGGGGAGATGGAATGGGAATCGGTATGGGGAGAGGTAATGGGAAAGGGGAGAGGGAATGGGAAAGGGGAGGGTGAATGGGTAAGGGGAGAGGGATTATAGAAGGGGAATGGGAAAGGAGAGGGGGAATGGGGAGAGGTAATGGGGAATGGGGAAAGGAAATAGGAAAAGAGGAGAGGGAATGGGAATGGTGAGAGGGAATGGGACAGGGGAGAGGGAAAGTGTAAGGGGAGAGGAAATGGGTAAGGGGAGAGGGAGTGGGGAGAGGGAATGGGAATGGGGAGAGGGAATGGGAATGTGGAGAGGGAATGGGAAAGGGGAGAGGGTATGGGTAAGGGGAGAGGGAATGTGTAAGGGGAGAGGGAATGGGTAAGCGGAGAGGGAATGGGAATGGGGAGAGGGAATGGGAATGGGGAGAGGGAATGGGAATGGGGAGAGGGAATGGAAATGAGGAGAGGGAATGGAAATGAGGAGAGGGAATGGAAATGAGAGGGAATGGGAATGTGTAGAGGGAATGGGGAGAGGGAATGGGAAAGGGGAGCGGGAATGGGAAAGGGGAGAAGGAATGGGAATGGGGAGAGGGAATGGGAAAGGGGAGAGGGAATGGGAATGGGGAGAGGGAATGGGAAAGGGAGAGAGGGAATGGGAATGTGGAGAGGGAATGGGAAAGGGGAGAGGGAATGGGAATGGGGAGAGGGAATGGGTAAGGGGAGAGGGAAAGGGGAGAGGGAATGGGAATGGGGAGAGGGAATGGGGAGAGGGAATGGGAATGGGGAGAGGGAATGGGGAGAGGGAATGGGAAAGGGGAGAGGGAATGGGAAAGGGGAGAGGGAATGGGAATGGGGAGAGGGAATGGCGAGAGGGATTAGGAAAGGGGAGAGGGAATGCGAAAGGGGAGAGGGAATGGGAAAGGGGAGAGGGAATGGGGATTTGGAGAGGGAATGGGAATGTTGAGAGTGAATGGGAATGGGGAGATGGAATGCGAATGGGGAGAGGGAATGGGTAGAGGGAATGAGAAAGGGGAGAGGGAAAGGGGAGAGGGAAATGGGAAAGGGGAGTGTGAAAGGGGAGAGGGAAATTTGAAAGGGGAGAGAAAAAGGGGAGAGGGAAAGTGGAGAAGGAATGGGAATGGGGAGAGGGAATGTGTAAGGGGAGAGGGAAAGTGGAGAGGGAATGGGAATGAGGAGAGGGAATGGGTAAGGGGAGAGGGAATGGGAATGGGGAGAGGGAATGGGGAGAGCGAATGGGACAGGGGAGAGGGAAAGGGTAAGGGGAGAGGGAATGGGGAGAGGGAATGGGAATGGAGAGGAAATGGGAATGAGGAGAAGGAATGGGGAGAGGGAATGGGGATGGGGAGAGGGAATGGGAATGTGGAGAGGGAATGGGGAGAGGGAAAGGGAATGGGGAGAGGGAATGGGAATGGTGAGAGGGAATGGGACAGGGGAGAGGGAAAGGGTAAGGGGAGAGGAAATGGGTAAGGGGAGAGGGAGTGGGGAGAGGGAATGGGAATGGGGAGAGGGAATGGGAATGTGGAGAGGGAATGGGAAAGGGGAGAGGGTATGGGTAAGGGGAGAGGGAATGTGTAAGGGGAGAGGGAATGGGTAAGCGGAGAGGGAATGGGAATGGGGAGAGGGAATGGGAATGGGGAGAGGGAATGGGAATGGGGAGAGGGAATGGAAATGAGGAGAGGGAATGGAAATGAGGAGAGGGAATGGAAATGAGGAGAGGGAATGGAAATGTGTAGAGGGAATGGGGAGAGGGAATGGGAAAGGGGAGCGGGAATGGGAAAGGGGAGAAGGAATGGGAATGGGGAGAGGGAATGGGAAAGGGGAGAGGGAATGGGAATGGGGAGAGGGAATGGGAAAGGGGAGAGGGAATGGGAATGTGGAGAGGGAATGGGAATGGGGATAGGGAATGGGAATGGGGAGAGGGAATGGGTAAGGGGAGAGGGAAAGGGAATGAGGAGAGGGAATGGGAATGGGGAGAGGGAATGGGGAGAGGGAATGGGAATGGGGAGAGGGAATGGGGAGAGGGATTGGGAAAGGGGAGTGGGAATGGGAAAGGGGAGAGGGAATGGGAATGGGGAGAGGGAATGGCGAGAGGGATTAGGAAAGGGGAGAGGGAATGGGAATGGGGAGAGGGAATGGGAAAGGGGAGAGGGAATGGGAATTTGGAGAGGGAATGGGAATGTTGAGAGTGAATGGGAATGGGGAGATGGAATGCGAATGGGGAGAGGGAATGGGAAAGGGGAGAGGGAAATGGGAAAGGGGAGTGGGAAAGGGGAGAGGGAAATTTGAAAGGGGAGAGAAAAAGGGGAGAGGGAAAGGGGAGAAGGAATGGGAATGGGGAGAGGGAATGTGTAAGGGGAGAGGGAAAGTGGAGAGGGAATGGGAATGAGGAGAGGGAATGGGTAAGGGGAGAGGGAATGGGAATGGGGAGAGCGAATGGGGAGAGCGAATGGGACAGGGGAGAGGGAAAGGGTAAGGGGAGAGGGAATGGGGAGAGGGAATGGGAATGGAGAGGAAATGGGAATGAGGAGAAGGAATGGGGAGAGGGAATGGAGATGGGGAGAGGGAATGTGGAGAGGGAAAGGGAATGGGGAGAGGGAATGGGGATGGGGAGAGGGAATGGGGAGAGGGAAAGGGTAAGGGGAGAGGAAATGGGTAAGGGGAGAGGGAATGGGGAGAGGGAATGGGAATGGGGAGAGGGAGTGGGGAGAGGGAATGGGAATGTGGAGAGGGAATGGGAATGGGGAGAGGGAATGGGTAAGGTGAGAGGGAATGTGTAAGGGGAGAGGGAATTAGGAATGGGGAGAGGGAATGGGAAAGGGGAGAGGGAATGGGAATGTGGAGAGGGAATGGGAATGGGGATAGGGAATGGGAATGGGGAGAGGGAATGGGTAAGGGGAGAGGGAATGGGAATGAGGAGAGGGAATGGGAATGGGGAGAGGGAATGGGGAGAGGGAATAGGAATGGGGAGAGGGAGTGTGAATAGGGAGATGGAATGGGTAAGGGGAGAGGGATTGGGAATGAGGAGAGGGAATGGGAATGGGGAGATGGAATGGGGAGAGGGAATGGGAATGGGGAGAGGGAATGGGGAGAGGGATTGGGAAAGGGGAGAGGGAATGGGAATGGGGAGAGGGAATGGGAATGGGGAGAAGGAATGGGAAAGGGGAGAGGGAATGGGAAAGGTTAGAGGGAATGGGAATGGGGAGAGGGAATGGGAAAGGGGAGGGAAATGGGCGAGGGAATGGGACAGTGGAGAGGGACTGTGAATGGGGAGAGGGAATGGGAAAGGTGAGAGGGAATGGGAATGTGAAGAGGGAATGGGAATGGGGATAGGGAATGGGAATGGGGAGAGGGAATGCGTAAGGGGAGAGGGAATGGGAATGAGGCGAGGGAATGGGAATGGGGAGTGGGAATGGGGAGAGGGAATGGGAATGGGGAGAGGGATTGGGAAAGGGGAGAGGGAATAGGAATGGGGAGAGGGAGTGTGAATGGGGAGAGGGAATGGGTAAGGGGAGAGGGAATGGGAATGAGGAGAGGGAATGGGAATGGGGAGTTGGAATGGGGAGAGGGAATGGGAATGGGGAGAGGGAATGGGGAGAGGGATTGGGAAAGGGGAGAGGGAATGGTAAAGGGGAGAGCGAATGGGAATGGGGAGAGAGAATGGGAATTTGGAGAGGGAATGGGAATGTTGAGAGGGAATGGGAATGGGGAGACGGAATGTGAATGGGGATTGGGAATGGGTAGAGGGAATGGGAACGAGGAGAGGTAAATGGGAAAAGGGAGTGGTAAAGGGGAGAGGGAAATTTGAAAGGGGAGAGAGAAAAGGGAGAGGGAATGGGAAAGGGGAGAGGGAATGGGGAGAAGGAATGGGAATGGGGAGAGGGAAAGGGGAGAGGGAATGGGTAAGGGCAGAGGGAATGGGGAGAGGGAATGGGACAGGGGAGAGGGAATGGGTAAGGGGAGATGGAATGGGAATCGGTATGGGGAGAGGGAATAGGAAAGGGGATGGGGAATGTGAAATGGGAGAGGGAATGGGAAAGAGGAGAGGGAATGGGAAAGGGGAGAGGGAATGGGGAAAGGGGAGAGGGAATGGGAATGTGTGGAGGGAATGGGGAGAGGGAATGGGAAAGGGGAGCGGGAATGGGAAAGGGGAGAAGGAATGGGAATGGGGAGAGGGAATGGGAAAGGGGAGGGAAAGGGGCGAGGGAATGGGAAAGTGGAGAGGGAATGGGAATGGGGAGAGGGAATGGGAAAGGGGAGAGGGAATGGGAATGAGGAGAGGGAATGGGAATGGGGAGAGGGAATGGGGAGAGGGAATGGGGAGAGGGATTGGGAAAGGGGAGAGGGAATGGGAAAGGGGAGAGGGAATGGGAATGGGGAGAGGGAATGGCGAGAGGGATTAGGAAAGGGGAGAGGGAATGCGAAAGGGGAGAGGGAATGGGAAAGGGGAGAGGGAATGGGGATTTGGAGAGGGAATGGGAATGTTGAGAGTGAATAGGAATGGGGAGATGGAATGCGAATGGGGAGAGGGAATGGGTAGAGGGAATGAGAAAGGGGAGAGGGAAAGGGGAGAGGGAAATGGGAAAGGGGAGTGTGAAAGGGGAGAGGGAAATTTGAAAGGGGAGAGAAAAAGGGGAGAGGGAAAGTGGAGAAGGAATGGGAATGGGGAGAGGGAATGTGTAAAGGGAGAGGGAAAGTGGAGAGGGAATGGGAATGAGGAGAGGGAATGGGTAAGGGGAGAGGGAATGGGAATGGGGAGAGGGAATGGGGAGAGCGAATGGGACAGGGGAGAGGGAAAGGGTAAGGGGAGAGGGAATGGGGAGAGGGAATGGGAATGGAGAGGAAATGGGAATGAGGAGAAGGAATGGGGAGAGGGAATGGAGATGGGGAGAGGGAATGGGGAGAGGGAAAGGGAATGGGGAGAGGGAATGGGGATGGGGAGAGGGAATGGGGAGAGGGAAAGGGTAAGGGGAGAGGAAATGGGTAAGGGGAGAGGGAATGGGGAGAGGGAATGGGAATGGGGAGAGGGAGTGGGGAGAGGGAATGGGAATGTGGAGAGGGAATGGGAATGGGGAGAGGGAATGGGTAAGGTGAGAGGGAATGTGTAAGGGGAGAGGGAATTAGGAATGGGGAGAGGGAATGGGAAAGGGGAGAGGGAATGGGAATGTGGAGAGGGAATGGGAATGGGGATAGGGAATGGGAATGGGGAGAGGGAATGGGTAAGGGGAGAGGGAATGGGAATGAGGAGAGGGAATGGGAATGGGGAGAGGGAATGGGGAGAGGGAATAGGAATGGGGAGAGGGAGTGTGAATGGGGAGATGGAATGGGTAAGGGGAGAGGGAATGGGAATGAGGAGAGGGAATGGGAATGGGGAGATGGAATGGGGAGAGGGAATGGGAATGGGGAGAGGGAATGGGGAGAGGGATTGGGAAAGGGGAGAGGGAATGGGAATGGGGAGAGGGAATGGGAATGGGGAGAGGGAATGGGAAAGGGGAGAGGGAATGGGAAAGGTTAGAGGGAATGGGAATGGGGAGAGGGAATGGGAAAGGGGAGGGAAATGGGCGAGGGAATGGGACAGTGGAGAGGGACTGTGAATGGGGAGAGGGAATGGGAAAGGTGAGAGGGAATGGGAATGTGAAGAGGGAATGGGAATGGGGATAGGGAATGGGAATGGGGAGAGGGAATGCGTAAGGGGAGAGGGAATGGGAATGAGGCGAGGGAATGGGAATGGGGAGAGGGAATGGGGAGAGGGAATGGGAATGGGGAGAGGGATTGGGAAAGGGGAGAGGGAATAGGAATGGGGAGAGGGAGTGTGAATGGGGAGAGGGAATGGGTAAGGGGAGAGGGAATGGGAATGAGGAGAGGGAATGGGAATGGGGAGATGGAATGGGGAGAGGGAATGGGAATGGGGAGAGGGATTGGGAAAGGGGAGAGGGAATGGGAAAGGGGAGAGGGAATGGGAATGGGGAGAGGGAATGGGAATTTGGAGAGGGAATGGGAATGTTGAGAGGGAATGGGAATGGGGAGACGGAATGTGAATGGGGATAGGGAATGGGTAGAGGGAATGGGAACGAGGAGAGGTAAATGGGAAAAGGGAGTGGTAAAGGGGAGAGGGAAATTTGAAAGGGGAGAGAGAAAGGGGAGAGGGAATGGGAAAGGGGAGAGGGAATGGGGAGAAGGAATGGGAATGGGGAGAGGGAAAGGGGAGAGGGAATGGGTAAGGGCAGAGGGAATGGGGAGAGGGAATGGGACAGGGGAGAGGGAATGGGTAAGAGGAGATGGAATGGGAATCGGTATGGGGAGAGGGAATAGGAAAGGGGATGGGGAATGTGAAATGGGAGAGGGAATGGGAAAGAGGAGAGGGAATGGGAAAGGGGAGAGGGAATGGGGAAAGGGGAGAGGGAATGGGAATGTGTGGAGGGAATGGGGAGAGGGAATGGGAAAGGGGAGCGGGAATGGGAAAGGGGAGAAGGAATGGGAATGGGGAGAGGGAATGGGAAAGGGGAGGGAAAGGGGCGAGGGAATGGGAAAGTGGAGAGGGAATGGGAATGGGGAGAGGGAATGGGAAAGGGGAGAGGGAATGGGAATGTGGAGAGGGAATGGGAATGGGGAGAGGGAATGGGTAAGGGGAGAGGGAATGGGAATGAGGAGAGGGAATGGGAATGGGGAGAGGGAATGGGGAGAGGGAATGGGAATGGGGAGAGGGAATGGGGAGAGGGATTGGGAAAGGGGAGAGGGAATGGGAAAGGGGAGAGGGAATGGGAATGGGGAGAGGGAATGGCGAGAGGGATTAGGAAAGGGGAGAGGGAATGGGAAAGGGGAGAGGGAATGGGAATGGGGAGATGGAATGCGAATGGGGAGAGGGAATGGGTAGAGGGAATGGGAAAGGGGAGAGGGAAATGGGAAAGGGGAGTGGGAAAGGGGAGAGGGAAATTTGAAAGGGGAGAGAAAAAGGGGAGAGGGAATGGGAATGGGGAGAGGGAATGTGTAAGGGGAGAGGGAATGGGGAGAGCGAATGGGACAGGGGAGAGGGAGAGGGAATGGAGAGGAAATGGGAATGAGGAGAAGGAATGGGGATGGGGAGAGGGAATGGGAATGTGGAGAGGGAATGGGGAGAGGGAAAGGGAATGGGGAGAGGGAATGGGAATGGGGAGAGGGAATGGGACAGGGGAGAGGGAAAGGGTAAGGGGAGAGGGAATGGGAAAGGGGAGAGGGAATGGGAATGGGGAGAGGGAATGGGAAAGGGGAGGGAAAGGGGCGAGGGAATGGGAAAGTGGAGAGGGACTGGGAATGGGGAGAGGGAATGGGAAAGGTGAGAGGGAATGGGAATGTGGAGAGGGAATGGGAATGGGGATAGGGAATGGGAATGGGGAGACGGAATGGGTAAGGGGAGAGGGAATGGGAATGAGGAGAGGGAATGGGAATGGGGAGAGGGAATGGGGAGAGGGAATGGGAATGGGGAGAGGGATTGGGAAAGGGGAGAGGGAATGGGAATGGGGAGAGGGAATGGGTAAGGGGAGAGGGAATGGGAATGAGGAGAGGGAATCGGTATGGGGAGAGGGAATAGGAAAGGGGATGGGGAATGTGAAATGGGAGAGGGAATGGGAAAGAGGAGAGGGAATGGGAAAGGGGAGAGGGAATGGGTAAGGGGAGAGGGAATGGGTAAGGGGAGAGGGATTGTAGAAGGGAATGGGAAAGGAGAGGGGGAATGGGGAAAGGGGAGAGGGAATGGGGAAAGGGGAGATGGAATGGGTAAGGGAAAAGGGAATGGGTAAGGGGAGAGGGAATGGGTAAGGGGAGAGGGAATGGGTAAGGGGAGAGGGAATGAGGAGAGGGAATGGGAATGGGGAGAGGGAATGGGGAGAGGGAATGTAAATGGGGAGAGGGAGTGGGGAGAGGGATTGGGAAAGGGGAGAGGGATTGGGAAAGGTGAGAGGGAATGGGAATGGGGAGAGGGAATGGGAATGGGGAGAGGGAATGGGAAAGGGGAGGGAAAGGGGAGGGAAAGGGGAGAGGGAATGCGGAGAGGGAATGGGAATTTGGAGATGGAATGGGAATGTTGAGAGGGAATGGGAATGGGGAGACAGAATGTGAATGGGGAGAGGGAATGGGTAGAGGGAATGGGAAAGGGGAGTGGGAAAGTGGAGAGAGAAATGTGAAAGGGGAGAGGGAAAGGGGAGAGGGAATGGGGAGAAGGAATGGGAAAGGGGAGAGGGAATGGGTAAGGGGAGATGGAATGGGAATCGCTATGGGGAGAGGGAATGGGAAAAGGGATGGGGAATGTGAAATGGGAGAGGGAATGGGAAAGAGGAGAGGGAATGGGAAAGGGGAGAGGGAATGGTTAAGGGGAGAGGGATTGTAGAAGAGGAATGGGAAAGGAGAGGGCGAATGGGGAAAGGGGAGAGGGAATGGGTAAGGGAAAAGGGAATGAGTCAGGGTAGAGGGAATGAGTAAGGGGAGATGGAATTGGTAAGGGGAGGGGGAATGGGAAAGGGGAGAGGGAATGGGAAAGGGGAGAGGGAATGGGAATGGGGAGAGAGAATGGGACAGGGGAGAGGGAATGGGTAAGGGGAGATGGAATGGGAATCGGTATGGGGAGAGGTAATGGGAAAGGGGAGAGGGAATGGGAAAGGGGAGGGTGAATGGGTAAGGGGAGAGGGATTGTCGAAGGGGAATGGGAAAGGAGAGGGGGAATGGGGAGAGGTAATGGGGAATGGGGAAAGGAAATAGGAAAAGAGGAGAGGGAATGGGTAAGGGGAGAGGGAATGGGTAAGGGGAAAGGGAATGGGTAAGGAGAGAGGGAATGGGTAGGGGAAAGGCAATGGGAAAGGGGAGAGGAAATGGGAAAGGGGAGAGGGAATGAGAATGGTGAGAGGGAATGGGAATGGGTAAGGGGAGTGGGAATGGGGAGAGGGAATGGGAATGGGGAGAGGGAATGGGGAGAGCGAATGGGGAGAAGGAATGGGAATGTGGAGAGGGAATGGGGAGAGGGAATGGGAATGGGGAGAGGGAATGGGAATGGGGAGAGGGCAAGGGTAAGGGGAGAGGAAATGGGGAATGGGGAGAGGGAATTGGAATGGGGAGAGGGAATGGGGAGAGGGAATGGGAAAGGGGAGAGGGAATGGGAATGGGGAGGGGAATGGGTAAGGGGAGAGGGAATGGGGAGAGGGATTGGGAATGGGGAGAGGGAATGGGAATGGGGAGAGGGAATGGGAACGTGGAGAGGGAATGGGGAAAGGGAATGGGTAAGGGGAGATGGAATGGGAATGGGGAGAGGGAATGGGAATGAGTAGAGGGAATGGGGAGAGGGAATTGGACAGGGGAGAGGGAATGGGAATGTGGAGAGGGAATGGGGAAAGGGAATGGGTAAGGGGAGAGGGAATGCGTAAGGGGAGAGGGCATGGGAAAGGGCAGAGGGAATGATTAAGGGGAGAGGGAATGGGTAAGGGGAGTGGGAATGGGAATGGGGAGAGGGAATGGGAATGGGGAGAGGGAATGTGTAAGGGGAGAGGGAATTGGAAAGGGGAGTGGGAATGGGAAAGGGGAGCGGGAATGGGTAAGGAGAGAGGGAATGGGAAAGGGGAGAGGGAATTGGAAAGGGGAGTGGGAATGGGAAAGGGGAGCGGGAATGGGTAAGGAGAGAGGGAATGGGAAAGGGGAGAGGGAATGGGTAAGGGAAAAGGGAATGGGAAAGGGGAGAGGGAATGGGAAAAGGGAGAGGGAATGGGTAAGGGGAGAGGGCATGGGAAAGGGAATGGGAAAGGGCAGAGGGAATGGGAATGGGGAGAGGGAATGGGTAAGGGGAGAGGGAATGGGAAAGGGGAGTGGGAATGGGAAAGGGGAGAGGGAATGTTTAAGGGGAGAGTGAATGGGAAAGGGGAGAGGGAATGGGAAAGGGGAGAGGGAATGGGGAGAGAGAATGGGGAGATGGAAAGGGGAGAGGGAATGGGGAGAAGGACTGGGAATGTGGAGAGGGAATGGGACAGGGGAGAGGGAATGGGACAGGGGAGAGGTAATGGGTGAGGGGAGATGGAATGGGAATCGGTATGGGGAGAGGGAATGGGAAAGAGGAGAGGGAAAGGGGAGAGGGAAATGAGAAAGGGGAGAGGGGAGAGAGAATGGGGAGAGGGAAAGGGGAGAGGGAATGGGGAGAGGGAATGGGGAGAAGGAATGGGACAGGGGAGAGGTAATGGGTAAGGGGAGATGGAATGGGAATCGGTATGGGGAGAGGGAATGGGAAAGGGGAGCGGGAATGGGAAAGTGGAGACGGAATGGGAAAGAAGAGAGGGAATGGGTAAGGGGAGAGGGATTGTAGAAGGGGAATGGGAAAGGAGAGGGGGAATGGGGAAAGGGGAGAGGGAATGGGGAATGGGGAGAGGGAATAGGGAAAGGGAATGGGTAAGGGGAGAAGAAATGAGTAAGGGGAGAGGGCATGGGAAAGGGCAGAGGGAATGGTTAAGGGGAGAGGGAATGGGTAAGGGGAGAGGGAATGGGAATGGTGAGAGGGAATGGGAATGGGGAGAGGGAATGGGTAAGGGGAGAGGGAATTGGAAAGGGGAGTGGGAATGGGAAAGGGGAGCGGGAATGGGTAAGGAGAGAGGGAATGGGAAAGGGGAGAGGGAATGGGTAAGCGAAAAGGGAATGGGTAAGGGGAGAGGGAATGGGTAAGGGGAGAGGGAATGGGTAAGGGGAGAGGGCATTGGAAAGGGAATGGGAAAGGGCAGAGGTAATGGTTAAGGGGAGAGGGAATGGGAAAGGGGAGAGGAAATGGGGAGAGGGAATGGGAATGGCGAGAGGGAATGGGAATGGGGAGAGGGAATGGGTAAGGGGAGAGGGAATGGGAAAGGGGAGTGGGAATGGGAATGTGGAGAGGGAATGGGAAAGGGGAGAGGGAATGGTTAAGGGGAGAGGGAATGGGTAAGGGGAGCGGGAATGGGAAAGGGGAGAGGGAATGGGAAAGGGGAGAGGGAATGGGAAAGGGGAGAGGGAATGGGAAAGGGGAGACGGTATGGGGAGAGGGAATGCGAATGGGGAGAGGGAATGGGAAAGGGGCGAGGGGGAGGGAAAGGGGAGAGGGAATGGGGATGTGGAGAGGGAATGGGAATGGGGAGAGGGAGATTGGAGAGAGAATTGGGAGATGGAAAGGGGAGAGGGAATGGGGAGAAGGAATGGGAATGGGGAGAGGGAATGGGACAGGGGAGAGGTAATGGGTGAGGGGAGATGGAATGGGAATCGGTATGGGGAGAGGGAATGGGAAAGAGGAGAGGGAAAGGGGAGAGGGAAATGGGAAAGGGGAGAGAGAATGGGGAGAGGGAATGGGGAGAGGGAATGGGACAGGGGAGAGGGAATGGGACAGGGGAGAGTGAATGGGACAGGGGAGAGGTAATGGGTAAGGGGAGATGGAATGGGAATCGGTATGGGGAGAGGGAATGGGAAAGGGGAGCGGGAATGGGAAAGTGGAGAGGGAATGGGAAAGAAGAGAGGGAATGGGTAAGGGGAGAGGGATTGTAGAAGTGGAATGGGAAAGGAGAGGGGGAATGGGGAAAGGGGGGAGGGAATGGGTAAGGGGAGAGGGAATGGGTAAGGGGAATGGGAATGTGTAAGGAGAGAGGGAATGGGTAAGGGGAAAGGGAATGGGTAAGGGGAAAGGGAATGGGAAAGGGGAGAGGGAATGGGAAAGGGGAGAGAGAATGGGGAGAGGGAATGGGTAAGGGGAGAGGGATTGTAGAAGTGGAATGGGAAAGGAGAGGGGGAATGGGGAAAGGGGAGAGGGAATGGGTAAGGGGAGAGGGAATGGGTAAGGGGAATGGGAATGTGTAAGGAGAGAGGGAATGGGTAAGGGGAAAGGGAATGGGAAAGGGGAGAGGGAATGGGAAAGGGGAGAGAGAATGGGGAGAGGGAATGGGTAAGGGGAGAGGGAATGGGAAAGGGGAGAGGGAATGGGGAGAGGGAATGGGAATGGGTAAGGGGACAGGGAATGGGAAAGGGGAGAGGGAATGGGAAAGGGGAGAGGGAATGGGAATCGATATGGGGAGAGGGAATGGGAAAGGGGAGGGGGAATGTGAAAGGGGAGAGGGAATGGGAAAGAGGAGATGGAATGGGAAAGGGGAGAGGGAATGGGGAAAGGGGAGAGGGGGGATAGGAAAGGCAAGACGGAATAGGATAGGGGAGTGGGATTGTAGAAGGGGAATGGGAAAGGGCAGAGGGATTGTAGAAGGGGAAAGGGAATGAGTAAGGGGAGAGGGCATGGGAAAGGGGAGAGGGGGAGTGGGAAGAGGGAGAGGGGGAATGGGGTGAGGGGGAATGTGAAAGGGGAGAAGGAATGGGAAAGAGGAGAGGGAATGGGAAAGGTGAGAGGGAATGGGTAAGGGGAGAGGGATTGTCGAAGGGGAATGGGAAAGGAGAGGGGGAATGGGGAAAGGGGAGAGGGAATGGGGAAAGGGGAGAGGGAATGGGTAAGGGGAGAGGGAATGGGTAAGGGGAGTGTTAATGGAAAAGGGGAGAGGGCATGGGAAAGGGAATGGGAAAGGGCAGAGGGAATGGTTAAGGGGAGAGGGAATGGGTAAGGGGAGAGGGAATGGCGAGAGGGAATGGGAATGGCGAGAGGGAATGGGAATGGGGAGAGGGAATGGGTAAGGGGAGTGGGAATGGGAAAGGGGAGTGGGAATGGGAAAGGGGAGCGGGAATGGGTAAGGAGAGAGGGAATGGGTAAGGGGAGAGGGAATGGGTAAGGGGAGAGTGAATGGGTAAGGGGAGAGGGAATGGGTAAGGGGAGAGGGAATGGGAAGAAGGAATGGGAAAGGGGAGAGGGATTGTTGAAGGGGATTGGGTAAGGGGAAAGGGAATGGGAAAGGAGGGAGGGCATTGGAAAGGGAGAGGGGCAGTGGGAAGGAGGAGAGGGGAAGGTGGAGTGGAGCAGAGTGGAAGGGGAAATGGGGAGAGGGAATGGGAAAGGGGAGAGGGATTGTAGAAGGGGAATGGGAAAGGAGAGGGGGAATGGTGAAAGGGGAGAGGGAATGGGGAAAGGGAAGAGGGAATGGGTAAGGGGAGAGAGAATGGGGAGAGGGAATGGGAATGGCAAGAGGGAATGGGAATGGGGAGAGGGAATGGGTAAGGGGAGAGGGAATGGGAAAGGGGAGCGGGAATGGGAAAGGGGAGCGGGAATGGGTAAGGGGAGAGGGAATGGGAAAGGGAAGAGGTAATGGGTAAGGGGAGAGGGAATGGGTAAGGGGAAAGGGAATGGGTAAGGGGAGAGGGAATAGGGAGAGGGAATGGGAATGGCGAGAGGGAATGGGGAGAGGTAATGGGTAAGGGGAGAGGGAATGGGAAAGGGGAGCGGGAATGGGAAAGGGGAGCGGGAATGGGTAAGGGGAAAGGGAATGGGTAAGGGGAGAGGGAATGGTGAGAGGGAATGGGGAAAGGGAATGGGTAAGGGGAAAGGGAATGGGAAAGGAGGGAGGGCATTGGAGAGGGGGAGTGGGAAGGGGGAGAGGGGAAGGTGGAGTGGAGGAGAGTGGAAGGGGAAATGGGGAGAGGGAATGTGAAAGGGGAGAGGGATTGTAGAAGGGGAATGGAAAAGGAGAGGGGGGAAAGGGGAGAGGGAATGGGGAAAGGGGAGAGGGATTGGGGAGGTGGAAAGGGAGTGGGGAGAGGGAATGGGAAAGGGGAGAGGGATTGTAGAAAGGGAATGGGTAAGGGGAAAGGGAATGGGTAAGGGGAGAGGGCATGGGAAGAGAGGGAGGGGGAGAGGGAAGAGGGAGAGGGGAAGGGGGAGAGGAGAGGGTAATGGGGAGAGGGGGAATAGGAAAGGGGAGAGGGATTGTAGAAGGGGATGGGAAAGGGAAAGAGAATGGGGAGGTGGAGAGGAAGAGGGGATAGGTAATGGGAAAGGTGAAGGGGGAGTGGGGAGAGGGGAAGGGGGAGTGGGGAAGAGGGAAAGGGAGAGAGGGGGAACAGGGAGAGGGAATAGGAAAGGCAAGAGGGAATTGGATAGGGGAGAGGGATTGTAGAAGGGGAATGGGAAAGGGCAGAGGGATTGTAGAAGGGGAAAGGGAATGAGTAAGGGGAGAGGGCATGGGAAAGGGGAGAGGGGGAGTGGGAAGAGGGAGAGGGGAATGAGGAGAGGGGGAACGGGAGGGGGAGTGGGGAGAGGGGGAATGGGAGGGGGAGTGGTGAGAATGGGAGTGGGAAGAGAGGGAGTGGGGAGAATGGGAGTGGGAAGAGGTGGAGTGGGGAGAGGGAGCTTGGGAGTGGTGGAATGGGAAGATGGAAGAGGGGGACTGAGGAGTGGGAAGAGGGGGAATGGGAAGGGGGGTAATGGTGGGGGGGAATGGGGAGAGGGGGAATTGGGAGTTGGGGGGAATGGGGAGAGGGGGACTTGGGAGTGGGGGGGAATGAGGAGAGGGGGAATTGGGAGTGGGGGGGAATGAGGAGAGGGGGAATTGGGAGGGGGGGAAGGGTGGGGAAAGGGGGAGTGGGAAGAGGGGGAATGAGGAGAGGGGGAACGGGAGGGGGAGTGGGGAGAGGGGGAATGGGAGGGGGAGTGGGGAGAATGGGAGTGGGAAGAGGTGGAGTGGGGAGAGGGAGCTTGGGAGTGGTGGAATGGGAAAGATGGAAGAGGGGGACTGAGGAGTGGGAAGAGGGGGAATGGGGAGAGTGGGAGTCGGAAGTGGGAAGGGGGGAGTGGGAAGACAGGGAATAGGGAGAGGCCATGGGAAGAGGGAGAATGGGGAGAGGCAATGGGAAGAGGAGGGGAGTGGGGAGAGGTAATGGGGAATGGGGAGAGGAAATAGGGAATGGGGAGTCGGGAGAGGAAATAGGGAATGGGGAGTGGGGACAGGCAATGGGAAATTGGGAACAGGAATTGGGAGAGACAGTAGGGAACGTGGAGCGGGAATGGGGAGATGCAATAGGGAATGTGGGGAGCGAGAATGGGGGGTGGGGAGCGGAGTGGGGGGTTGGGAGCAGGAATGGGGGGTGGGAGCGATAATCGGGAGTGTGGAGTGGGAATTAGCAATGGGGAATGGGGAGCGGGGAGAGGTGATGGGAATGGGGAGAGGCAATGGGGTTTGGAAATGGGGAGCACCAGTGGGGATTGGTGAGAGTGAATAGGGAGAGGCAGTGGGCAATGGGGATTGTGGAATAGCAATGGGGATTGGGGAGTGGGAATGGGGACTGGTGATGGGAAATGGGGAATGGCAATGGGGAGGGAATGGGGTGAGGCGATGGGGAACAGGGAGTGGCGATGGAGAACGGGGAGAGGCGATGGGGAACAGGGAGAGGCGATGGAGAACAGGGAGAGGCGATGGGGAACAGGGAGAGGTGATGGAGAACGGGGAGAGGCGATGGAGAACGGGGAGAGGCGATGGAGAACGGGGAGAGGCGATGGAGAACAGGGAGAGGCGATGGAGAACAGGGAGAGGCGATGGGGAACAGGGAGAGGCGATGGGGAACAGGGAGAGGCGATGGGGAACAGGGAGAGGCGATGGGGAACAGGGAGAGGCAATGGGGTTTGGAAATGGTGAGCACCAGTGGGGATTGGTGAGAGTGAATAGGGAGAGGCAGTGGGCAATGGGGATTGTGGAATAGCAATGGGGATTGGGGAGTGGGAATGGGGACTGGTGATGGGAAATGGGGAATGGCAATGGGGAGGGAATGGGGTGAGGCGATGGGGAACAGGGAGAGGCGATGGAGAACGGGGAGAGGCGATGGAGAACGGGGAGAGGCGATGGAGAACAGGGAGAGGCGATGGGGAACAGGGAGAGGTGATGGAGAACAGGGAGAGGCGATGGAGAACGGGGAGAGGCGATGGAGAACGGGGAGTGTCGATGGAGAACGGGGAGAGGTGATGGAGAACAGGGAGAGGCGATGGGGAACAGGGAGAGGCGATGGGGAACAGGGAGAGGCGATGGGGAACAGGGAGAGGCGATGGGGAACAAGGAGAGGCGATGGAGAACGGGGAGTGGCCATGGAGAACGGGGAGAGGCGATGGAGAACGGGGAGAGTCGATGGGAAACGGGGAGTGGCCATGGAGAACGGGGAGTGGCGATGGGGAACAGGGAGAGGCGATGGGGAACAGGGAGAGGCGATGGAGAACGGGGAGAGGCGATGGGGAACAGGGAGAGGCGATGGAGAACAGGGAGAGGCGATGGAGAACAGGGAGAGGCGATGGAGAACGGGGAGAGGCGATGGAGAACGGGGAGAGGCGATGGAGAACAGGGAGAGGCGATGGAGAACGGGGAGAGGCGATGGAGAACAGGGAGAGGCGATGGAGAACGGGGAGTGGCGATGGAGAACAGGGAGAGGCGATGGGGAACAGGGAGAGGCGATGGAGAACGGGGAGAGGCGATGGGGAACAGGGAGTGGCGATGGGGAACAGGGAGAGGCGATGGGGAACAGGGAGAGGCGATGGAGAACAGGGAGAGGCGATGGGGAACAGGGAGAGGCGATGGAGAACAGGGAGTGGCGATGGGGAACAGGGAGAGGCGATGGGGAACAGGGAGTGGCGATGGGGAACAGGGAGAGGCGATGGGGAACAGGGAGAGGCGATGGGGAACAGGGAGAGGCGATGGGGAACAGGGAGAGGCGATGGGAAACGGGGAGTGTCGATGGGCAACGGGGAGAGGCAATGGGGAATGGGGAGAGGGAATAAGAGGGGGTGAAGAAATGAAGAATGGGAAGAGGTGAATGGGGAGGGGAGATTGGGGAGGGGTAAATGGGGAGATGGGGAGTGGGAAGGGTGGAAGGGGGAGGGGGAGAGGGGGAGTGGGAGTGGGAAGAGGGGGAATGGGAAGGGGGTGGGGAAAGGGGGAGTGGGGAGGGGGGGAATGGGGACAGGGGAGTGGGGAGAGAGGGAATGGGGAAAGGAGGGGGGAATGGGGAGAGGGGGAGTGGGAAGAGGGTGAATGGGAAGTGGGAAGAGGGGGCATGGGGAGTGGGGAGAGGGGGCATGGGGAGTGGGGAGAGGGGGCGTGGGCTGTGGGGAGAGGGGGAGTGGGGAAAGTAGTGGGGGAATGGGGAGAGGGAATGGAGAGGGGGCATGGGGAGAGGGGGCGTGGGAAGAGGGGGAGTGGGAAGAGGGGGAGTGGGTAGTGGGAGAGTGGGTAGTGGGGAGAGGGGGAATGGGGAGAGGGGGAAGAGGGGGAATGGGAAGAGGGGGACTTGGAAGTGGTGCGATGAGGAGGGGGGAATGGGGAGAGGGGGACTTGGGAGTGGTGGAATGAGGAGAGGGGGAGTGGGAAGTGGGGGAGCGGGGAGAATGGGAGTGGGGAGAGGGGACCTTGGGAGCGGGGGAGTGGGAAGAGGGAGAGTGGGAAGAGGGGGAGTGTGAGGAGGGGGAGTGGGGCGAGGCCATGGGAAGAAGGGGACTGGGAGAGGCAATGGGGAATGGGGAGAGGCGATGGGCAACAGGGAGAGGCATGGGGAATGGGGAGAGGGAATAAGAGGGGGGGAAGAAATGAAGAATGGGAAGAGGTGAATGGGGTGGGCAGATTGGGGAGGGGTAAATGGGGAGACGGAAATGGGTAGGGAGAAAGGGGAGGGAGGAAGGGGAATGGGGAGTGTGCGACAGCCAAATAGGGAGGGGGAGCAGGGAAGAGGGGACAGTGGGAATGGGAGAGGGGGACCCGGGGGTGGGTTGGGGAGAAGGAGAGGGGGCCCCTGGGGGTGGGGGGAGGGTGGGGTGTACGAGGGGAACGGGGAGTGTGCGACAGTGGAATAGGGACGGGGAGCAGGGGAGAGTGGGGATGGGAGAGGGAACAGTGGGAATGGGGAGAGGGGATAAGAGGGGGTGAAGAAATGAAGAATGGGAAGAGGTGAATGGGGAGGGGAGATTGGGGAGGGGTAAATGGGGAGATGGGGAGTGGGAAGGGTGGAAGGGGGGAGGGGGAGAGGGGGAGTGGGAGTGGGAAGAGGGGGAATGGGAAGGGGGGGGGGGAATGGGGAGAGGGGTCCCCAGGGGGCCTTGGGGGGGGGTGGTGGGGAGGGGGAGCCCTGGGGGTGGTGGGGTGGGGAGGGGGAAGGAGGGAGAAAGGAGAGGAGGCGGACTGGGGAGGGGCTGGTGAGGGAGAATGGAGAGAGGGAGGGGAGGGGATGGAGAATGGGGAGTGGGGGGGGGAGAATAGGGAGAGAGAGGGGAGGGAGAATGCAGAGGGGGAGAATGGGGAGAGGGAGGGGAGGGAGAATGCAGAGGGGGAGAATGGGGAGAGAGAGGGGAGGGAGAATGGAGAGGGGGAGAATGGGGAGAGAGAGGAGAGTGGGAGAATGCAGAGGGGGAGAATGGGGAGAGGGAGGGGAGGGAGAATGGAGAGGGGGAGAATGGGGAGAGAGAGGAGAGTGGGAGAATGCAGAGGGGGAGAATGGGGAGAGGGAGGGGAGGGAGAATGGAGAGGGGGAGAATGGGGAGAGAGAGGAGAGTGGGAGAATGAGGAGCGGTAGGGGAGGGAGAATGGGAATAGGGAGAGGGAGGGGAGGAAGAATGGGGACAGAGAGGAGGAGGGGAGGGAAAATGGGGAGGGGGGTGATGGGGAGGGGGATGGGAGGCAGAATGGGCAAGAGGTGGAGGGGAGGGAGAATGGGGAGGGAGGGGAGGCAGAATAGGGAGGAGGAAGATGAGGGGATGGAGATTGGGGAGGGGGAATGGGGAAGGGAGGGGGAGAGAAGGGAAGAATGGGGAGCGGTGGGGGAATGGGGAAAGTGAGGTGCAATGGTGGAAGATGAATTGGGAGGGAGAGAATGGGGAAGGGGAGGCAGAACGGGGTATGGTTAATGGGGAGGGGGGGCGAGTATGAAGAAGTGATGGGGGAATAGGGGAGTTCGAAAAGGAGTAGTTGGAGGGGGAATGAGGAGGGCAATGGGGACAAAGTGGGAGGATGGGGAATGAGGAGTGGTAATACAGAGGCCTAATGGGGAAATGCGGAGCTGGAATAAGGGGGGAATGGGGAGGGAATATGAGGGTGACGAAAGGAAGGAGTGTGAGGGAAAGAGAAATGGACGGGTGGGGTCATGAAGAGTAAAGGTGAAGGGAATGGTAATGGCATAGGCAGGGGCAATGATGTGGGGAGCCATAATGGAAGAGTGGGTAATAGGTCAGTGAGGTTTCATAGGGCGGGGAGGGATAGTGCAGAAAATATTTAAGGGAGATTTAATACAGGTGTCAATAATTATATTCATCAGCAGAAATGACTTGGGCAGTTTAGGTGGTAACCAAACGAAACAGATTTAATGTAATTGGCAAAACAAACTCGAGGAGGAATGGAGAAGCGTTATTTTTACACAGGACTGTTGTGATGGACATTGGAAGCAGTTTCAGTATCTTACAAAAGACAGTTAGACATGTATTTGTCGAAAACTCACATTCCGGGCTTTGGGATACACGGGACTAAGTATGCGTAACATTTTCAAAGCACAACGGGCTGAATGGCCCCATCCTGTGTTTTAAGATTCATGGATCAGTCACCACCACAGTTATCAATGTGAGCAGTGGTAATGGGAATTTCCCATGTAAACAGGTAACACTGTAGTTACTGGCTGTGACCGACAGGCAGCATCATAGCCTCCCTGTGTCCTAAACCACTGTAACCTCAGCATCTACTGGCATTGAATAGATTTCTGGGGCTAGCAACAGCGACACAACTAACACAAACATGTTCTGCTGACTTCTTTCCAGCTTTCTTGTTCAGATCTCGCAGTCGGGATGAATCGTTCAGACCAGGTGAGTGGAAACATCTTTCCCAAATCTTCGCAGCGTAACTACTTTCTGCAGCTATCCACGTTTATCGCGCTGCTGTTTGAGGGATCTTGTTGTGCACAAATTGGACACCGTGTTTCCCTACGTTACAACAGTGACCACACGCTGAAAGAGGACAGAGGCAGCCTCGGTTTAATATCTTGCCTGACAGCAACACACTTGACATGGCAGCTCTCCCTGAGAACTGCCCCTCAAACAGTGTAACTTTCCCTCACTGCTGCACATCTGACAGTGCAGCTGTCCCTTAGAACTGCTGCTTAAACAGTGTGACATTCCCTCAGTACTTCCCCTCTGACATTGCAGCACTCCCTTTATAACTGCTCCTTAAACACTAACATCCCAATCTTTACTGCCTCTCCCACTGTGCAGCTCTCCTTTGTAACTGCCCCGAAAGAGTTTTAACACTCCTTCAATACCGTCCCTTCGATAGTGCAGCTCTCTCAGGAGACGGACCTCTTTGGTTCACTCTTGTTACCGCCCAGAAACTCCACAGCAACAATGGCGGACACAGCTGGTCTTGTTGCCAAGATGTGGCAACGACTCTTTGTATGGGGAAAAGACCAAAATTAAATTTTGGTACAGGCACAGGGTTAAAATACTGAAGGTCCCAATTAAAGAAACACAGTTTTCAAACATTAATCATTTTTATGGGGGGGGGGGTGGCGGTGCGGTGGGTGGTAATGTTTCTGAAGCTTGACACTTTCCACTGGTACTTGTCGGCCCAGAGGGTTTCAAACTAAGTAGTGGGAGTGTGCAGTCAAATTTGGGGACATGTGGGAAACCAAGGATTAGAGACAAAGCAAGAGAGAAAGGTACTGATATGGGACATGATAAACAGACTGACAGGAAAGGATAGAAAGAAGAATTTTAAGAGTAGATCAGAAGATGAGGTGAGACATTACAAAAATAATAGAAGGACACAACTAAAGGCTCTGTATCTGGCTGCACATAGTGTTCAAAACAGCAGAGATGGACTGATATTGTGAATAGAAATAAATAACCATGATCTGATAGCCATAACACAGACCTGACTACAGGGTGACATAGATTGGGACATGAATATTGAAGGGTACATGACATTTAGGAAGGACAGGAAGTTAGAAAAGGATGGAGGGGTAGTTTAGTCAATTAATGATGGTATTAGCACAATAGAACAAATGACCTAAGTTCAGGAAACCAGGTGTAGAAGCGGTTTGGGGTGAGATGAGAAATGATAAAGGCAACAAGTCAACGGAGTGGTGTGCAGGCCTCCTAATTGTAACTACATAGTAGGACAGAGTAGAAAAGAAGAGATGATAGAAGCTTGTCAGAAAGGTACAGTGATAATCATGGGGGTCTTTAATCTAGAGTGATAAAATCAGCTGGGCAAAGGTAGCATTGATGTGGAGTTCATAGAATGTTTTTGGGATAATTTCTCAGAACAACATGTCCTGAAGTGAAGCAGGGAGCAGGCGACACTGGACCAGGTATTGTGCAACAAGATAGGATTAATTAATAACCTCATAGTGAAGGCATCTCTAGGTAGCAGCGATCATAATATAATTGAATTTTACATTCAGTTTAAGGGAGAGAAGAGTGGTCCAAAACTAGTATTTGAAACTTAATGGCAGATATGAGGGCATGAAAACTGAGCTAGCTAAAGCGAACTGGCAAATGAGGTTAAGGGATAGTTCAATAGAGATGCAATGGCAGACATTTAAAGGGATATTTCAGGATACACAGAATAGAGACATTCCAATCAGAAAGAAAAATTCCAAGGAGAGGACTCACCATCTGTGATTAATTAAAAAAGTTAAAGACAGTATCAAACTGAAAGAAAAAGCATATAATTGCACAAAGACTGGTGGCAGGTCAGAAAATGGGAGATAATATAATAAGCAGCAAGAATGATGGAAAAGATTAATAAGGAGGGAAAAATTAGAGTACGAGAAAAAGCCAGCTAGAAATATGAAAACAGATGATAAGAGTTTCTATCGATATTTAAACAAGTATTAACAAAGTGAGTGTTGGTCCTATAGAAAGTGAATGTGGGGAACTAATAATAGAAAGATGGCAGATGAATTGAACAGGTAGTTTGCATCGGTTTTCACTATAGAGAATATGAGCAACATCTCAGAACGAGCTGTAAATCTGGAAATGGAAAGGAGGGAGGAACACAGAAAAATTACAATCACCAGGGTGGTGGTATTGAGCAAATCATTGGATCTGCGGGCTGACAAGTCCCTGGCTCCTGATAAATTTCTTCCTAGAGTCTTGAAAGAAGGAGCTAGTGAGATAGTTGATGCACTGCTTTTACATTTCCAAAATTCCTTCAATTCATGGAATGTTCCATTTGATTGGAGAATAGCAAATGTATCTCCTTTATTCAAAAGGGGAGGGAGACAGAGAGCAGGAAACTACAGTCCAGTTAGCTTCACATCTTTAATAGGGAAAATGTTAGAAGCTATTGTTAAAGATGCTATTACTAAAGATAAAGCTATTAAAGATATTTTTGAAGATTATGAAAGGGAAATCATGTTTAACCAATTTATTGAAGTTCTTTGAAGGAGTCAAATGTGCCTGGGATCAAGGAGAGCCGGTGGGTGCACTGTACTTAGATGTCCAGAAGGCATATGATAAGGTGACACATCAAAGGCTAATGCGGAAAATCAAAGCGTGTGGTGTATGGGGTAACATAATAGCCTGGTTAGTGGACTGACTGGCCAACAGGAAGCAGAGAGTTGGTAAAATGGGTATTTTTCTGGTTGACAGGATGTAACGAGTGGTGTGCTACAGAGATCAGTGCTGGGGCCTCAAATTTTTACAATTTATAAAAATGACCTGGATAAGGGACTGAAGGAATGGTTGCTAAATTTGTTGATGACACAGAAATAGGCAGGAAATTAAATTGTGAAGAGAACATAAGGAGGCTGCAATGGGATTTGGAGAGGTTAAGAACATGAGAACTAGGAACAGGAGTAGACCATTCGGCCCCTCGAGCCTGCACCGCCATTCAATAAGATCATGTCTGATCATCTTGTATTTCGGTTTCCACATTCCAGTGTAACCCTGATAACCTTTGATCCCTTGCCTAACAAGAATCCACGTGCCTCTGCCTTTGAAATATTCAGTGACTCCTGCCTCTACCACCACCTGTGGCAGAGAGTTCCAAAGTCGCATAACCCTCTGAGAGAAAAAATTTCTCATCTCTGTCCTAAAAAGGCGACCCCTCATTTTAAAACAGTGCCCCCTAGTCCTGGACTCACCCGCCAGAGGAAACATCCTTTCCATGTCCACCTTGTCCAGGCCGTTCAGCATCTTGTATACTTCAATCAAATCACCCCCCCAGTGGAAACAAGGCCAGTCTGTCCAATCTTTCCTCCTAAGACAACCCACTCATTCCAGGTATCAATCTAGTAAACCTCCCTTGATCCGCCCCCATGCATTTACATCCTTCCTTAAATAAGGAGACCAAAGCTGCACACACAACTTGAGATGTGGTCTCACCAATGTCCTGTAAAATTGAAGCATTACATCCTTTTATGTTCAATCCCTCTCATAACACAGGGTAGCATTCCATTAGCCTTATTAATTACTTGGTGCACCTGCATAGGAACTTTTTGCTACTCATGTACTAGAACACCTAGATCCCTCTGCACCTCAGAATTTTGCAGCCGTTCTCCATTCGAGTGATACTCTGCTTTTTTGTTCTTCATGCCAAAATGAACAACTTCACATTTTCCCACATTAAACTCCATTTGCCAGATCTTTGCCCACTCAGTCAGCTTATCTATATCCATCTGCAACCTTCTCATGTCCACTTCACGACATACTTTCCTACCTATCTTTGTGTCATCTGCAAATTGAACTTCCATGCCTTCACTCCCCTCATCTAAGCTATTGATGTAAATCGTAAAAAGTTGAAGCCCCAGTACAGACCCCTGCGGCACTCCACTCATCACATCCTGCCAATCCGAGAAAGTCCCATTTATGCATTCTCTCTGCTTTCTGCCAGCCAGCAAATCTTGTATCCATGGTAATATGTTACCCCCGTACACCATGCGCTTCTATTTTCAGTAATAAGCTTTGACATGGCACCTTATCAAATGCCCTGGATATCATGTTTAACAAATTTGCTGAAGTTCTTTGAGGATATAACAAGCAGAGTTGATAAAGGGGAACCAGTGGATGTAGTGTATTTCGGATTCCAGAAGGCATTCGATAAGGTGCCACATAAAAGGTTATTGCACAAGATAAGAGCTCACGGTATTGTGGGTAACGTATTAGCATTGATTGAGGATTGTTTAACACACAGAAGACAGAGTCAAGATTAATGGGTCTTTTTCAGGTTGGAAAGCCGTAACTAGTGGAGTGCCACAAGGATCAGTCCTAGGGCCTCAATTATTTACTATCTGTGTTGATGACTTGTAGGAGGGGGCAGAGTGTAATGTATCCAAATTTGCTGATGATACAAAAATAGGTGGGAGGATGAGGACATGAGGAATCTGCAAGTGGATATAGACAGGTTGAGCGAGTGGACCAAAAACTTGGCAGATGGAGTTTAACGTAGGAAAGTGTGAGGTCTTGCACTTTGGTTTGAATTATCAAAAAGCAGTCTATTATTTAAATGGAGAGAGACTCCAAAAAGTGCAGCACAGAGGGATCTGGGTGTTGTTGTGTATGAAACACAAAAAGTTAGCATGGAGGTGCAGCAAGTAATTAAGAAGGCAAATGGAATTTTGGCCCGTATTGCTATAAATGTGGATGTCTTGTTACCACTGTACAGGGTGTAGGTGAGACTGCACCTGGAGTACTGTGTACGGTTTTGGTCCCCGTATTTAAGAAAGGATATACTGGCATTGGAGGCAGTTCAAAAGAGATTCACTAGGGTGATTCCTGGGATGAAGGGATTGATTTATCAAGAACGGCTAAACAGGTTAGGCCTTTATTCTTAGAGTTTAGAAGAATGAGGGGTGATCTCACTGAAACGTACAAAATTCTGAGGGGTCTTGACAGGGCGGATGTTGAGATGCTGTGGGGGAATGTCAAACTAGGGGATATAGTTACAGAATAAGGGGACACTCATTTAAAATTGAGATGCCTGGGCTGAATGGCCTAATTTCTGCTCCTATTTCTTATGGTCTTATAGGTTACGGGGAGAAGGCAGGAGAATGGGGTTGAGAAACTTCTCAGCCATGATTGAATGACGGAGCAGACTCGATGGGCCGAATGGGTTCATTTCTGCTCCTAGGTCTTATGGCCTTATGCGAAGGAATTTCTTCTCTCAGAGGGCAGTGAACGTCTGGAATTCTCTACCCCAGAGAGTTGTGGAGGCTCGATCACTGAAAGTAGTTAAAGAGGAGTTAGATAGATTTTTGAAATTTCGGGGAGTTGAGGGCTGTGGGGAGCTGGCACGAAAGAGGAGTTGAGGCCTGGGGCAGATCAGCCATGATCTTATTGAATGGTGGGGTAGGCTTGATGGGCCGAATAACATACTTTTCTAATTTCTCTGTTCTGGAGTGAGTGGACAAAGATCTGGTAACTGGAGTATGATGTGGGCAAATGTGGAATTGCCCATTTTGGAAGGTAGAATGAAAAGTCTATTCTCTAAATGGTGAGATTGCAAAGCTCTTGAGATTCAGAGGGATCGCGGTACCCGGGTGCATGAATCATAAACATATAAGATCCTGAGGGGTCTTGTCAAGGTGGATGTGGAGAGGATGTTTCCTCTTGTGGGAGAATTTAGAACTAAGGTTCACTGTTTATAGATAATGGGTCGCCCAGTTAGGACAGAAGTGAGGAGAAGTTTTTTTCTCTCAAAGGGTTGTTAATCTTTAATTCTGCCTCAAAAGACGATGGAAGTAGAGCCTTTGAATATTTTTGAGGCAGAGCTAGGTAGATTCTTGATAAGCACGGGGGTGAAAGGTTATCGCGGGTAGATGGGAATGTGGGGTTGAGGTTTCAATCAGATCAGCCATAATCTTATTGAATGGTGGAGACGGTCGAGGGGCAGAGTGGCCTCGTCATGCTCCTATTTTGTATGTTCATATCTTTGTATGATATTAGAGTGGGGGGGTGGGGCTTTCCCCTGTTCCCTGCACTGTGCATGCAGCCCCCACCTCCCCAGTGATTTCCATGTTCCCCACACGGTCCCAGCAACCACCTGGCCACCCCCCCCACCTGCCCCCGCCCCTCCCCATGTTCCCTGCTCTGTGCATGCAGCCCTCACCTCCCCTGTGATCTCCCTGTTCCCGAAAGTGTCCCTGCAACCACTCGGCCACCCCCCCCCACCCCCCAATCATGTTCGTTGCACTGTGCACACAGCCCTCTCTCCTCCTGCGTCCCCGCTCTGTGCACGCACACCTCCTCCTATGTTTAGCGCACTGCACATGCAGCCCCTGACATCCTGCACTGTGTGTATGTGTGCACCCCACTATTAGGCCCCGTGCAGTTGGACCCTCGCCCCCTGCCCTGTGTTCTCCCCACTTCGCTTGCAGCCCCACCCACCAAGATTCCCGCACTGCACATGTGGTTCTTCCCACATGGAGCAACTGTTTAGAAGATAAGGTGTGAGGAATGTGTGTGGGGCTTCTCCCAGAGAGAGAGAGAGAGAGAGACGGGTGGAGTTGTGGGGGGAGGAGACGATTGAGAGAATGGGGAAGCGAGGGTACGAGGAATGAAAGAGAGGAATAGAGGACAGGAGGGGAAATATGGTGAGGAGGAGGAATAGGGAGGGCAGGGTTAATGAGAAGGGGACGGGTAATCGGGAGGGGTAATGGGGAGGGCTAATGGTGATAGAAGGGAAAATGGAGTGGTGACAGGCTGGACGAGTAATGATGAGGGGAGGGATAATGGGGAGGGTAGATGAGAAGGCGAGGAGATATGAGGAAGGAGGTTTATGGGAAGGGGTAATCAGAAATGGTGGGATAATGGGGAGGAGTGATGGGAAGGGGTGGGATAATGAGGGGTTGGGTATTGAGGATGGACAATAAGGTGGGGAGACATAATGGGATATTGAGGGGTAATAGTGAACAGGGAGTGGTAATTGGAAGAGGAAGGGTAATGGGGAGGCATAATGGAGAGATGAAGGGCAATAGTCCAGCTAGGGACAATAAGAGGCAGTGGCATATTGGTGTTGCCACTGGACTAGTGATCCAGAGGCCGAGGGTAATGCTCTGCAGATGGTGGAATTTAAATTCAATCAATAAAGATCCTGCATTAAAACCCTCATGATGACCATGAAACCATTGTCCATTGTCAGTTCTCGTAAAATCCCATCAGGAAGGAAATCTGCCATCCTTACCTGGTCTGGCACTACTGACCCACAGCAATGTGGCTTCCTCTTAAATGCCCTCTGAAATAGCCTAGCACAGCTTGTATCACTTGTATCAAACAGCAATTTGATAAGGATTGAAACCGGATGGAGCACCCGGCATCGATACAGGCACCAGAGACAACAGCAAACTCATCCCTGTCGACTTTGCAAAGCCCTCTTTACTAACACCTGGGGGTTTGTGCCAAAATTGGCAGAGCTGTCTCACGGACTAGTCAAGGAATAGCCTGACATAGTCATCCTCACGGAATCATACCTAACAGATCATGTCCCAGAAACCACCATCAGCCTTTCCTGGGTATGTCCAGGACATAACTGCAGGACAGACCCTGCAGAGGTGGTGCCACACTGGTACGCGTTCGGGCGGGAGTTGCACTGGGAGTCCTCAACATGGACTCCAGACTCTCTGAAGTCCGATGGTATCAGGTCAAATGTGTGCGAGGAAACTTCCTGCTGGTTACCACGTATCGCCTTCCCTCAGCTGATGAATCAGTGCTCCTCCATGTTGAACACGGCTTGGAGGAAGCACTGAGAGTGCAACAGGCAGCATCATAGACTCCCTGTGTCCTAAACCACTGTAACCTCAGCATCTACTGGTATTGAATAAGTTTCTGGGGTTAGCAACAGCGACACAACTAACACAAACATGTTCTGCTGACTTCTTTCCAGTTTTCTAGTTCGAATCTCTCACCCGGGATGAGTCATCCAGCCCAGGTGAGTGGAAACATCTTTACTGAATCAGAACAGTCTTCCCCACATCGCTACTTTCTGAAGCTATCCAGGTGCACATTTATCACGCTGCTGTTTGAGGGATCTTGTTGTGCACAAATTGGACACCGTGTTTCCCTATGTTACAACAGTGACCACACGCTGAAAGAGGACGGAGACAGCCTCGGTTAAATATCTTACCCGACAGCGACACACTTGACATGGCAGCTCTCCCTGAGAACTGCCCCTCAAACAGTGTAACTTTCCCTCACTGCTGCCTGTCTGACAGAGCAGCTGTCCCTTAGAACTGCTGCTTAAACAGTGTGACATTCCCTCAGTACTACCCCTCTGACATTGCAGCGCTCCCTTATAACTGCTCCTTAAACACTGTAACATCCCACTCTTATATAAAAGCAAAATACTGCAGATTCTGGAAACCTAATACAAAAACAGAAAATGCTGGAAAAACCCAGCAGGTCTGGCAGCATCTGTGAAGAGAGAAACAGAGTTAACATTTCGAGTCTGTTTGACTCATCTTCTTTCTTACCTTTATGCCACTATCAGCACCTTCTTTAGTCTTCACCGCTACCATTAACACTCCCTTTGTCTTGTGTCCATGACATCTTTGTCAATCTCTCCTTAGCCCCCACCTCTCGCTGACCTTCTATCCTGCTTTACCTGCTCCACTTCCCTTAAACAGAATAAATTCCATCTCATTTCTACTTCTCTTTTCTCTGAAGAAGGTTCATACGGACTCGAAACCTTAACTCTGCTCCCCTCTCCACAGATGCTGCCCGATCTGCTGAGTTCTTCCAGCATTTTCTGTTTTTGTAACTTCTCACTCTTTACTGCCGCTCCCAGCGTGCAGCTCTCTCTTATAACTGCCCCGAAACAGTTTATCACTCCCTCAGGACTGTCCCTTCGATAGTGCAGCTCTCCCAGGAGACGGACCTATTTGGTTCGCTCTTGTTACCGCCTGTATACTCCTCGGCAACAATGATGGTCACAGCTGGCCTTGTTGCTAAGATGTGGCCGTCCTCTTTGTATTGGGAAAAGAATAGAATTAAATTTCGGCGCAGGGTCAGGATTAAAATACTGATGGTTCCCAACTAAAGAATACAACACATAGTTTTAAAACATTAATCAATTTTATGGGGGTATAATGTTTCCAAAGCTTGACACTTTTACCACTGACACTTGTCAGTCCAGAGGGTTTCATACTAAATAGTGAGGGTGTGGGATCAAATTTGGGAAGTTGTGGGAAACCAAGGATTAGAGACAAGGCCATAATGGAGACATGGCCACCGGAAGACAGAGATTGGGACCTGAATATTGAAGGGTACATGACATTTAGGAAGGGCAGGAAGTTAGGAAAGAATGAAAGGGTTGTTCTGTTAATTAATGATGGTATCAACACATTAGAGCAGGTTGACTTAACTTCAGGAAACCAGATGTGGAAGCGTTTTGGGTTGAGATGAGAAATTATAAAGGCAACAAACCAATGGAGTGGTGTACAGGCCCCGTATTTGTAACTACATAGTAGGTCAGGTTATAAAGGTAGGAGCTTGTCAGAAAAGTACAACGATAACTATGGGGGCTTTTAATCTAGATATAGGCTGGAAAAATCAGATGGGCAAAGGTAGTGCAGATGCGGAGTTCATAGAATGTTTTTGGGATTGTTTCTTAGAACAACATGTCCTGAAGTGAACCAGAGAGCAGGCTACGCTAGACCTGGTATTGTGCAACAAGAAAGGATTAATTAAGCACCTCATAGTGAAGGCATCCCTAGGTAGCAGCGAAAATATGATTGAATTTTACATTCAGTTTGAGGGAGAGAAGAGTGGTCCAAGACTAGTAATTTAAACTTAATGGCAGTTATGAAGGCATGAAAGCTGAGCCAGCTAAAGTGAACTGGCAAATGAGGCTAAGGGATAGTTCAATAGAGAAGGAATTGGAGACATTTAAAGGGATATTTCAGAAGACACAGAATAGAGACATTCCAATCAGAATGAAAAATTCCAAGGAGAGGACTCACCATCTGTGGTTAACCACAAAAGTTAAAGACAGTATCAAACTGAAAGAAAAAGCATATAATTGCACAAAGACTGGTGACAGGTCAGAAAATGGGAGATAATATAATGAGCAGCAAGAATGACGGAAAAGATTAATAAGGAGGGAAAAATTAGAATATCAGAGAAAGCCAGCTAGAAATATGAAAACAAATGATAAGAATTTCGATAGACATTTAAATAGTGAGTGTTGGTCCTATAGCAAGTGAGTCTGGGAACTAATAATAGAAAGATGGCAGATGAATTGAACAGGTAGTTTGCATCAGTTTTCACTATACAGGACACGAGCAACATCCCAGAACGAGCTGTAAATCAGGAAATGGAAAGGAGGGAGGAACTCAGAAAAATTACAATCACCAGGGTGGTGGTATTGAGCAAATCATTGGAGCTGTGGGCTATGAGGAAGGGAGGTGTAATGGGAAAGGATAATGGGAAGGGGTGGGATAATGGGGAGGAGTGGTGGGAACGGATGGGATAATGGGGAGGTGGGTAGTGAGGATGGACAATAAGGTGGGGAGAGGTAATGGGATTTTGAGGGATAATAGTGAACGGGGAGTGGTAGTTGGAAGGGGAAGGGTAATGGGGAGGCATAATGGAGAGATGAAGGGCAATAGTCCAGCTAGGGACAAGAAGAGGCAGTGGCATATTGGTGTTGTTACTGGACTAGTGATCCAGAGGCCGAGGGTAATGCTCTGCAGATGGTGGAATTTAAATTCAATCAATAAAGATCTTGCAATAAAACTCTCATGATGACCATGAAACCATTGTCCGGTCAGATCTCGTAAAAAGCCATCAGGAAGGAAATCTGCTATCCTTACCTGGTCTGGTACTACTGACCCACAGCAATGTGGCTTCCTCTTAAATGCCCTCTGAAATAGCCTAGCAAGGCCTGTATCACTTGTATCAAACAGCAATTTGATAAGGATTGAAACCGGATGGAGCACCCAGCATCGATACAGGCCCCAGAGACAACAGCAAACTCATCCCTGTCGACTTTGCAAAGCCCTCTTTACTAACACCTGGGGGTTTGTGCCAAAATTGGCAGAGATATCTCACAGACCAGTCAAGGAATAGCCTGACATAGTCATCCCCATGGAATCATACCTAACAGATCATGTCCCAGAAACCACCACCACCCTTCCCTGGGTATGTCCAGGACATACCTGCAGGACAGACCCTGCAGAGGTGGCGCCACACTGGTATGCATTAGGGCGGGAGTTGCCCTGAGAGTCCTCAACATCGACCCCGGACTCTCTGAAGTCCGATGGCATCAGGTCAAACGTGTGCAAGGAAACCTCCTGCTGATTACCACGTATCGTCCTCCCTCAGCTGATGAATCAGTGCTCCTCCATGTTGAACACGGCTTGGAGGAAGCACTGAGAGTGCAACAGGCAGCATCATAGCCTCCCTTTGTCCTAAACCACTGTAACCTCAGCATCTACTGGTATTGAATAAGTTTCTGGGGTTGGCAACAGCGATATGACTAACACAAACATGTTCTGCTGACTTCTTTCCAGTTTTCTAGTTCGAATCTCACACCGGGGATGAGTCGTTCAGCCCAGGTGAGTGGAAACATCTTTACCAAATCAGAACAGTCTTCCCCACATCGCTACTTTCTGCAGCTATCCAGGCGCACATTTATCGCGCTGCTGTTTGAGCGAGCTTGTTGTGCACAAATTGAACACTGTGTTTCCCAAAGTTACAACAGTGACCATACACTGAAAGAGGACAGAGGCAGCCTCGGTTTAATATCTTACCCGACAGCGACACACTTAACATTGCAGCTCTCCCTGAGAACTGCCCCTCAAACAGTGTAACTTACCCTCACTGCTGCCCGTCTGACAGTGCAGCCGACCCTTAGAACTGCTGCTTAAACAGTGTGACATTCCCTCAGTACTACCCCTCTGACATTGCAGCACTCCCTTATAACTGCTCCTTAAACCCTGTAACATCCCACTCTTATATAAAAGCAAAATACTGCAGATTCTGGAAACCTAATACAAAAACAGAAAATGCTGGAAAAATCCAGCAGGTCTGGCAGCATCTGTGAAGAGAGAAACAGAGTTAACGTTTCGAGTCTGTTTGACCCGTCTTCTTTCTTACCTTTATGCCACTATCAGCACCTTCTCTAGTCTTCACCGCTACCATTAACACTCCCTTTGTCTTGTTTCCATGACTTTTTTTCAAGCTCTCCTTAGACCCCGCCTAGCGCTGACCTTCTCTCCTGCTTTACCTGCTCCACTCCCCTTAAACAGAATAAATTCCATCTCATTTCTACTTCTCTTTTCTCTGAAGAATGTTCATACAGACTCGAAACGTTAAGTTTTTTTCCCTCTGCACAGATGGTGCCAGACTTGCTCAGTTTTTCCAGCATTTTCTGTTTTTGTAACATCCCACTCTTTATTTCCCCTCTCACAATGCAGCTTTCCCTTGTAACTGCCCCGAAACAGTTTAACACCCCCTCAGTACTGTCCCTTCGCTAGTGCAGCTCTCTCAGCAGACAGTCTGATTTGGTTCACTCTTGTATACTGCACGGGAACAATGGTGGACACAGTTGGTCTTGTTGCCAAGACATGGCCACCTCTTTGTATGGGGAAAAGACTAAAATTAAATTTCGGTACAGGGACAGGATTAAAATGCTGATGGTTCCCAACTAAAGAAATACAATCCATAGCTTTAAAACACTAGTCATTTTTATGGGGGTGTAACGTTTCCCAGGTTTGACACTTTTACCATTGATACTTGCGGGCCCAGAGGGTTTCAAAGTAAATTGTGGGGTGGCGGGGGGTGGTGTTCAAATTTGGCAAAATGTGGGAAACCAAGGATTAGAGACAAGGCAATAGAGAAAGGTACTAATATGGGAAATGATAGACGGTGACAGGAAGTGATAGACAGTGACATGAAATGATAGACGGTGACAGGAAATGATAGACGGTGACAAGAAATGATAGACGGTGACAGGAAATGATAGACGGTGACAGGAAATGATAGACGGTGACATGAAATGATACAGTGACAGGAAGTGATAGACTGACATGAAATGATAGACGGTGACAGGAAATGATAGACGGTGACAGGAAATGATAGTGACAGGAAATGAGGGAGCACAATTCTAAGAGTAAATCAGCAGATAAGGCTAGACATTACAAAAATAATAAAAGGACAAAACTAAAGGTTCTGTATCTGAATGCACATAGCATTCAAAACAAAAGAGATGAAATGATAGTGTCAACCAAAATAAATAAGTATGATCTGATAGCCATAACAGAGACATGCGACAGGATGACATAGATTGGGACCTGAATATTGAAGGGAACGTGTCATTTAGGAAGGACAGGATGTTCGGAAATAATGGAGGGGTGTTGCTGCTAATTAATGACGGTGTCAGAACGCTAGATCGTGATGACCTATGTTTAGGAAACTGGATGTAGAAGCGAGTTGGATTGAGATGAGAAATGATAAAGGCAACAAGCCAATGGAGTGGTGTACAGGCCCCCCAATTGTAACTGCACAGGACAGAGTATAAAGGGAAGAGATGATAGGAGCTTGTCAGAGAAGTACATCAATAATTATGGGGGCTTTTAATCTACATATAGACTGGAAAAATCAGCTGGGCAAAGGTAGCGTGGGTGAGGAGTTCATAGAATGTTTTTGGGATAGTTTCTCAGAACAACATGTCCTGAAGTGAACCAGAGAGCAGGCTACACTTGTCCTGGTGTTGTGCAACAAGATAGGAATAATAACCTCATAGTAAAGACATCCGTAGGTAGTAGTGATCATAATATAATTGAATTGTACATGCAGTTTAAGGGAGAGAAGAGTGGTCCAAGACAAGTATTTTAAACTCTAGGACATCTATGAAGGCATGAAAGCTGAGCCAGCTAAAGTGAACTGGCAAATGAGGTTAAGGGATAGTTCAATAGAGAAGGAATTGGAGACATTTAAAGGGATATTTCAGAAGACACAGAATAGAGACATTCCAATCAGAATGAAAAATTCCAAGGAGCGGACTCACCATCTGTGGTTAACTAGAAAAGTTAAAGACAGTATCAAACTGAAAGAAAAAGCATATAATTGCACAAAGACTGGTGACAGGTCAGAAAATGGGAGATAATATAATGAGCAGCAAGAATGACAGAAAAGATTAATAAGGAGGGAAAAATTAGAGTATGAGAGAAAGCCAGCTTAGAAATATGAAAACAGTTGATGAGTTTTTATAGATATTTAAATAGGAAAAGATTTAACAAAATGAGTGTTGGTCTTATAGAAAGTGAGTCTGGGAACTAATAATAGAAAGATGGCAGATGAATTGAACAGGGAGTTTGCATCGGTTTTCACTATAGAGGATATGAGCAACATCCCAGAATGAGCTGTAAATCAGGAAATGGAAAGGAGGGAGGAACTCAGGAAAATTACAATCACCAGGGTGGTGGTATTGAGCAAATTGTTGGAGCTGTGGGCTGACAAGTCTCCGGGTGCTCATGAACTCTTCCTAGGGTCTTAAAAGAAATAGCTAGTGAGATGGTAGATGCACTGCTTTTAAATTTCCGAAATTCCCTGGATTCAGGGAGGTTCCATTTGATTGGAAAATAGCAAATGTATCTCCTTTATTCAAAAGGGTAGGGAGACAGAGAGCAGGAAACTACAGTCCAGTTAGCTTTACATCTGTAATAGGGAAAATGTTAGAAGCTATTATTAAAGATAAAGCTATTATTGAAGCTATAATTAAAGTTTATGAAAGGGAAACCTGTTTAACCAATTTATTGAAGTTCTTTGAAGGAGTCACATTTGCTGGGGATCAAGGAGAGCCGGTGGGTGCACTGTAGTTAGATGTCCAGAAGGCATATGATAAGGTGCCACATCAATGGGTATTGTGGAAAATCAAAGCTTGTGCTATAAGGGGTAACACAATAGCTTGGTTAGTGGATTGGCTGGCCAACAGGAAGCAGAGAGTTGGATTAAATGGGTATTTTTCAGGCTGACAGGATGTAACAAGTGGTGTGCTACAGAGGTCAATGCTGGGGCCTCAAATTTTTACAATTTAGAAAAATGACCTGGATGAAGGGACCAAAGGAATGGTTGCTAAATTTGTTGATGACACAAAAAAATGCAGGAAATTAAATTGTGAAGAGGACATAAGGAGGCTACAAAGTGATATAGAGAGGTACAGACCCCTGTGGGACTCCACTCGTCACATCCTGCCAATCCGAGAAAGACCCATTTATGCATTCTGTCTGCTTTCTGCCAGGCAGCAAATCTTGCATCCATGGTAATATGTTACCCCCTACTCCATGCGCTTTTATTTTCAGTAATAATCTTTGACGTGGCACCCATGTCAGATGCCCTGGATATCGTGTTTGACAAATATGCTGGAGTTCTTTGAGGATATAACAAGCAGAATTGATAATGGGGAACCAGTGGATGTCGTGTATTTGGGTTTCCAGAAGGCATTTGATAAGGTGCCACATAAAAGGTTATTGCACAAGATAAGAGCTCACGGTATTGGGGGTAATGTATTAGCATTGATTGAGGATTGGTTAACACACAGAAGACAGAGTCAAGATTAATGGGTCTTTTTCAGGTTGGAAAGATGTAACTAGTGGAGTGCCACAAGGGTCAGTCCTAGGGCCTCAATTATTTCTATCTGTGTTGATGACTTGGGAGGAGGGGGCAGAGTGCAATGTATCCAAATTTGCCGATGATACAAAAATAGGTGGGAGGATAAGGACATAAAGAATCTGCAAGGGGATATAGACAGGTTGAATGAGTGGGCAAAAACTTGGCAGATGGAGTTTAAGGTAGGAAAGTGTGAGGTCATGAACTTTGGTTTGAATTATCAAAAAGCAGACTATTAGTTAAACGGAGAGAGACTCCAAAAAGTGCAGCACAGAGGGATCTGGGTGTTCTTGTGCATGAAACACAAAAAGTTAGCATGGAGGTACAGCAAGTAATTAAGAAGGCAAATGGAATTTTGGCCCGTATTGCTATAAATGTCTTGTTACCACTGTACAGGGTGTAGGTGAGGCTGCACCTGGAGTACTGTGTACGGTTTTGGTCCCCGTATTTAAGAAAGGATATACTGGCATTGGAGGCAGTTCAAAAGAGATTCACTAGGGTGATTCCTGGGATGAAGGGGTTGATTTATCAAGAACGGCTAAACGGGTTAGGCCTTTATTCTTAGAGTTTAGAAGAATGAGGGGTGATCTCACTGAAACGTACAAAATTCTGAGGGGTCTTGACAGGGCAGATGTTGAGATGCTGTGGGGGAATGTCGAACTAGGGGATATAGTTACAGAATAAGGGGACACTCATTTAAAATTGAGATGCCTGGGCTGAATGGCCTAATTTCTGCTCCTATTTCTTATGGTCTTATAGGTTACGGGGAGAAGGCAGGCGAATGGGGTTGAGAAACTTCTCAGCCATGATTGAATGGCAGAGCAGACTCGATGGGCCGAATGGGTTCATTTCTGCTCCTAGGTCTTATGGCCTTATGCGAAGGAATTTCTTCTCTCAGAGGGCAGTGAATGTCTGGAATTCCCTACCCCAGAGAGTTGTGGAGGCTCGATCACTGAAAGTATTTAAAGAGGAGTTAGATAGATTTTTGAAATATCGGGGAGTTGAGGGCTGTGGGGAGCTGGCACAAAAGAGGAGTTGAGGCCTGGGGCAGATCAGCCATGATCTTATTGAATGGTGGGGTAGGCTTGAGGGGCTGAATGGCCTACATTTCTAATTTCTCTGTTCTGGAGTGAGTGGGCAAAGATCTGGTAACTGGAGTATGATGTGGGCAAATGTGGAATTGCCCATTTTGGAAGGTAGAATGAAAAGTCTATTCTCTAAATGATGAGATTGCAGAGCTCTTGAGATTCAGAGGGATCGCAGTACCCGGGTGCATGAATCATAAACATATAAGATCCTGAGGGGTCTTGTCCAGGTGGATGTGGAGAGGATGTTTCCTCTTGTGGGAGAATTTAGAACTAAGGTTCACTGTTTATAGATAATGGGTCGCCCAGTTAGGATAGAAATGAGGAGAAGTTTTTTCTCTCAAAGGGTTGTTAATCTTTAATTCTGCCTCAAAAGATGATGGAGGTAGAGCCTTTGAATATTTTTAAGGCAGAGCTAGTTAGATTCTTGATAAGCACGGGGGTGAAAGGTTACCGCGGGTAGATGGGAATGTGGGGTTGAGGTTACAATCAGATCAGCCATAATCTTATTGAATGGTGGAGACGGTCGAGGGGCAGAGTGGCCTCATCCTGCTCCTAATTTGTATGTTCATATCTTCGTATGATATTAGAGTGGGGGGGTGGGGCTTTCCCCTGTTCCCTGCACTGTGCATGCAGCCCCCACCTCCCCAGTGATTTCCGTGTTCCCCACACGGTCCCAGCAACCACCTGGCCACCACCCCCCCCACCTGCCCCCACCCCTCCCCATGTTCCCTGCTCTGCGCATGCAGCCCTCACCTCCCCTGTGATCTCCCTGTTCCCGACAGTGTCCTTGCAACCACCCGGCCACTCCCCGCCCCCCACCCCCCTTCCCTGCTCTGTGCATGCAGCCCTCTCTCCTCCTGCGTCCCCCGCTCTGTGCACGCACACCTCCTCCTATGTTTAGCGCACTGCACATGCAGCCCCTGACATCCTGCACTGTGTGTGTGTGTGCACCCCACTATTGGCCCCCGTGCAGTTGGACCCTCGCCCGCCGCCCTGTGTTCTCCCCACTTCGCTTGCGGCCCCGGCCACCATGATTGCTGCGCTGTGCATGTGACTCTTCCCACACGGAGCGACTGTTTGGAAGATGTGGTGCCACACTGGTATGCATTCAGGCGGGAGTTGCCCTGGGAATTCTCAACATGGACTCCAGACTCTCTGAAGTCCAATGGCATCAGGTCAAAAATGTGCAAGGAAACCTCCTGCTGGTTACCATGTATCGCCCTCCCTCAGCTGATGAATCAGTGCTCGTCCATGTTGAACACGGCTTGGAGGAAGCACCGAGAGTGCAACAGGCAGCATCACAGACTCCCTGTGTCCTAAACCACTGTAACCTCAGCATCTACTGGTTTTGAATAATTTTCTGGGGTTAGCAACAGCGACACCACTAACACAAACATGTTCTGCTGACTTCTTTCCAGTTTTCTAGTTCGATTCTCAAATCTGGGATGAGTCGTTCAGTCCAGGTGAGTGGAAACATCTTTACCGAATCAGAACAGTCTTCCCCACTTCGCTACTTTCTGAAGCTATCCAGGTGCACATTTATCACGCTGCTGTTTGAGGGATCTTGTTGTGCACAAATTGGACACCGTGTTTCCCAAAGTTATAACAGTGTCCACACGCTGGAAGAGGACAGAGGCAGCCTCGGTTTAATATCTTACCCGACAGCGACACACTTGACATGGCAGCTCTCCCTGAGAACTGCCCCTCAAACAGTGTAACTTTCCCTCACTGCTGCCCGTCTGACAGTGCAGCTGTCCCTTAGAACTGCTGCTTAAGCAGCATGACATTCCCTCAGTACTACCCCTCTGACATTGCAGTGCTCCCTTATAACTGCTCCGTAAACACTGTAACATCCCACTCTTATATAAAAGCAAAATACTGCAGATGCTGGAAACCTAATACAAAAACAGAAAATGCTGGAAAAACCCAGCAGGTCTGGCAGCATCTGTGAAGAGAGAAACAGAGTTAACGTTTTGAGTCCGTTTGACACATCTTCTTTCTTACCTTTGTGCCACTATCAGCCATAACAGAGACATGACTATAGGATGATGTAGATTGGGACCTGAATATTGAAGGGTGCGTGAAATTTAGGAAGGACAGGAAGTTAGGAAATAATAGAGGGGTGGTTATGTTAATTAATTAAGGGAGCAGAACGCTAGAGCGGGATGACCTATGTTTAGGTAACCAGATGTCGAAGTGGTTTGGGTTGCGATGAGAAATGATAAAGGCAACAAGCCAATGGAGTGCTGTACAGGCCCCCCAGTTGTAACTGTACAGTAGGACAGATTATAATGGAAGAGATGATAGGAGCTTGTCAGAAAAGTACATTGATAATTATAGAGGCTTTTAATCTACATATAAGCTGGAACAATCAGATGGGCAAAGGTAGTGCAGATGCGGAGTTCATAGAATGTTTTTGGGATAGTTTCTCAGAACAACTGAACCAGGGAGCAGGCTACACTAGACCTGGTGTTATGCACCAAGATAGGATTAATTAATAACCTCTTAGTGATGGCATCCCTAGGTAGCAGCGATCATAATATAATTGAATTTTACATTCAGTTTAAGGGAGAGAAGAGTGGTCCAAGATGAGTATTTTAAACTCCAGAGCAGTTATGAAGGCATGAAAACTGAGCTAGCTAAAGTGAACTGGCAAATGAGTTTAAGGGATAGTTCAATAGAGATGCAGTGGCAGACATTTAAAGGGATATTTGAAAAGAGGCAGAATAGAGACATTCCAATCAGAAAGAAAAATTCCAAAGAGAGGACTCACCATCTCTGCTTAACTAAAAAAAGTTAAAGACAGTATCAAACTTAAAGAAAAAGCATATAATTGCACAAAGACTGGTGGCAGGTCAGAAATTAAGGAAGGACAGAATGTAATGAGCAGCAAAGAATAACAAAAAGATTAATAAAGAGGGAAAAATTAGAAAATTAGAGTACAAGAGAAAGCCAGCTAGAAATATGAAAACATAATAAGAGTTTCTATAGATATTTAAATAAGAAAAGAGTTAAAGTGCGTGTTGGTCCTATAGAAAGTGAGTCTGGGAACTAATAATAGAAAGATGGCAGATGAATTGAACAGGGAGTTTGCATTGGTTTTCACTATAGAGGATATGAGCAACATCCCAGAACGAGCTGTAAATCAGAAAATGGAAAGGAGGGTGGAACTCAGACAAATAACAATCACCAGGGTGGTGGTATTGAGCAAATTGTTGGAGCTGTGGGCTGACAAGTCTCCGGGTGCTCATGAACTCCTTCGTAGGGTCTTAAAAGAAGTGGCTAGTGAGATAATCGATGCACTGCTTTTAAATTTCCAAAATTCCCTGGATTCGCAGAATGTTCCATTTGATTGGAAAATAGCAAATGTAACTCCTTTATTCAAAAGGGTAGGAGACAGAAAGCAGGAAACTACAGTCCAGTTAGCTTCACATCTGTAATAGGGAAAACGTTAGAAGCTATTATTAAAGATGCTATTAATAAAGATAAAGCTATTAAAGATATTATTAAAGATTATGAAAGGGAAATCATGTTTAACCAATTTGTTGGAGTTCTTTGAAGGGGCCACATGTAGTGGGGATCAAGGGGAACCGGTGGGTGCACTGTAGTTAGATATCCATAAGGCATATGATAAGGTGCCACATCAAAGGCTATTGTGGAAAATCAAAGCTTGTGGTGTAGGGGGTAACACAATAGCCAGGATAGAGGAATGGTTGGCTAACAGAAGCAGAGAGTTGGTAAAATGGGTATTTTTCTGGTTGACAGGATGTAACGAGTGGTGTGCCACAGAGATCAGTGCTGGGGCCTCAAATTTTTACAATTTATAAAAATGGTCTGGATTAAGGGACCGAAGGAATGGTTGCTAAATTTGAACTAGGGGATATAGTTACAGAATATGGGGACACTCATGTAAAACATAGATACAAAGGTCTTTCTTCTCTCAGAGGGCAGTGAATATCTGGAATTCTCTACCTCAGTGAGTTGTGGAGGCTCGATCACTGAAAGTATTTAAGGAGGAGTTAGATAGATTTTTGAAATATCGGGGAGTTGAGGGCTGTGGGGAGCTGGCACGAAAGAGGAGTTGAGGCCTGGGGCAGATCACCCATGATCTTATTGAATGGTGGGATAGGCTTGAGGGGCTGAATGGCCTACTCCTCCTATTTCTTATTTCCTGGAGTGAGTGGGCAAAGATCTGGTAAATGGAGTATAATGTGGCAAATGTGAAATTGTCCATTTTGGAAGGACGAATAAAAAGTATATTATCTAAATGGTGAGATTGCAGAGCTCTGAGATTCAGAGGGATCTAGGTGCCCTTGTGCATGAATCATAAACCTATAAGATCTTGAGGGGTCCTGACAGGGGGGATGTGGAGTGTATGTTTCCTCTTGTGGGAGAATTTAGAACTAGGGGTCACTGTTTAAAAAAAAAAAGGGTTGCCTATTTAGGACAGAGATGAGGAGAAATGTTTTCTCTGAGGATTGTGAATCTTTGTAATTTTGCCTCAAAAGGCGATGTGGGTAGAGCCTTTGAATATTTTTAAGGCAGAGCTAGTTAGATTCTTCATAGGCAAGGGGGTGAACGGTGATCAGGAATAGGCGGGAAGGTGGGGTTGAGGTTACAGTCAGATCAGCCATAATCTTATTGAATGGGGGAGAAAGTCGAGGGGCAGAGTGGCCTCATCCTGCTCCTAATTTGTATGTTCATATCTTCACGTGATAATAGAGTGGGGGTGGGGCTCTTCCCTGTTCCCTGCAATGCACATGCAGCCCCCACCCCGTGTTCCCCACTGTGCATATGCAGCTCCCCCGCCATGTTCCTGCACTGTGCATGCGCCCCCTCCCTTCCATGTTCCCCCCACTGCACATGCAGCCCCCTTCCTGTGTTCCCCACATAGGGAAGGGAGGGTTAATGGGAGAGGGCAGGGTTAATGGGGAGGGGTGGGGTAATCAGGAGCGGTAATGCGGAGGGCAAAACGTGATGGGAGGGCAAATGGGAGGGGCAATGTGCCGGATGGGCAATGGTGAGGAGAAGGTAGATGGGAAATTGAGGGGCAATGAGTATGGGTGGTGTAATGGGAAAGGGTGGGGTAATGGGGAGATGGGTATTGAGGATGGGCAATAAGATGGGGAGAGGTAATGGGATATTGAGGGATAATAGTGAAAGGAGTGGTAATTGGAAGGGGGAGGGTAATGTGGAGGCATAATGGAGAGATGAAGGGCAATAGTACAGCTAGGGACAATAAGAGGCAATGGCATATTGGTGTTGTCATTGGACTAGTGATCCAGAGGCCGAGGGTAATGATCTGCAGATGGTGGAATTTAAATTCAATCAATAAAGATCTTGCATTAAAATTGTAATGATGACCATGAAACCATTGTCAATTCTCGTGAAAACCCATCTGGTTCACTAATGTCCCTTAGGGAAGGAAATCTGCCATCCTTACCTGGTCTGGCACTACTGACCCACAGCAATGTGGCTGCCTCTTAAATGCCCTCTGAAATAGCCTAGTAAGCCACTCACTTGAATCAAACAGCAATTTGATCAGGATTGAAACCGGATGGACCACCCGGCATCAATGTAGACACCAGAAACGACAATGGCAGATGGAGCCCTGTCAACTTTGAAAAGCCCTCCGTACTAACATCTGGGGGCTTGTGCCAAAATTGGCAGAGCTGTCCCACAGTCTAGTCAAGCAACAGCCTGACATAGTCATCCTCACGGAATCATACCTAACAGATCATGTCCCAGACACCACCATCACCCTTCCCTGGGTATGTCCAGGCTCATCGGCAGGACAGAGCCTGCAGAGGTGGCGCCACACTGGTATGCATTCAGACGGGAGTTGCCCTGGGGAGTCCTCACCATCGACTCCGGATTCTATGATAAAGTCCCATGGCATCAGGTGAAACGTGAGCAAGGAAACCACCTGCTGATTGTCACGTATCGCCCTTCCTCAGCTGATGAATCAATGCTCCTCCATATTGAACACTGCTTGGAGGAGGCACTGAGAGCGGCAAGGGCACAGAACGTACTCTCAGTGTGAGACATCCATGTCCATCACCAAGAGTGGCTCGGTAGCACCACTACTGACTGAGCTGGCCGAGACCTAAAGGACATAACTGCTAGACTGCGTATGTGGCAGGTGGTGAGGGAACTAACAAAAGGCAAAACCACACTTAATCTCATCCTCACCAACCTACCTGCTGCAGATACATCTGTCCATGACAGTACCAGTAGGATTGACCTCCGCACAGTCCTTGTGGAGACAAAGTCCTGCCTTCACATTGAGGATACCCTGATTCTAGGTGTGTGGCATTATCACTGTGCTAAATGGGATAGATTTTGAACAGATCTAGCAACTGAAGACTGGGCATCCATGAGGCACTGTGGGGCATCAGCAGCAGCAGAATTGTACTCAACCACAATCTGTAACCTCATGGCCCAGCATATCCCCCACTCTACCATCACCACCAAGCCAGGGGATCAACCCTGGTTCAATGAAGAGTGCAGGAGGGCATGCCAGGAGCAGCACCAGACATAAGGGAAAATGAGGTATCAACCTTATGAAGCTACAACACAGGACTACTTGCGTCACAGAACCAACGGACCTGATCTAAGCTCTGCAGTCCTCCCCCATCCAGACGTGAATGGGGGTGAGTAATTAAACAGCTCACTGGAGGAGGCGGCTCCACAAATATCCCCATCCTTAATGATGGAGGAGCCCCCCACATCGGTGCAAAAGATAAGGCTGATGCATTTGCTACAATCTTCAGCCAGATGTGCCGAGTGGATGATCCACCTTGGCCTCCTCTAGAGGACCCCAGCATCACAGATGACAGTCTTCAGCCAATTCAATTCACTCCACGTGATATGAAAAAACGGCTGAAAGCACTGGATAGTCTAAAGGCAATGGGCCCTGACAATATTCCAGCAATAATACTGAAGACTTGTACCCCAGAACTAGCCCCACCGCTGTCCAAGCTGTTCCAGTACATCTCCAACACTGGCATCTAACCGGCTATGTGGCAAATTGCCCAGGTATGTCCTGCACATGAAAAGCAGGACAAATCCAACCCGGCCAATTACTAACCCATCAGTCTACTCTCAATCATCAGTAAAGTGATAGAGGGGGATCATCAACAATGCTATCAAGTGGCACTTGCTGAGCAATAACCTGCTCACTGATGCCCGGTTTGGGTTCTGCCAGAGTCACTCAGCCCCTGACCTCATTACAGCCTTGGTTCAAACATGGACGAAAGAGCTGAACTCCAGAGCTGAGGTGAAAGTGACTGCCTTTGACATCAAGGCAATGTTTGACCGAGTGTGACAACAAGGAGCCTCAACTCACCAAGATTCATTAGACAGCATCTGCCAAACCCATGACCACTACCACCTCGAGGGACAAGAGCAGCAGACACATGGGGAGCACCACCACCTGGAAGTTCCCCTCCGAGTCACTCACCATCCTGACTTGGAAATATATCGGCCGTTCCTTCACTGTCGCTGGGTCAAAATCCTGGAACTCCCCCACTAACAGCACTGTGGGTGTACCTACATCACATGGGACTGCAGCGGTTCAACAAGGCAGCTCACCACCACCTTCTCAAGGGGCAATTAGGGATAGGGAGTAAATGCTGGCCTAGCCAGCGATACCCACATCCTATTAATAAGTAAGAAAAAGGAGGTAATGAAAGAGTTGGTAATAGGTCAGTGAGTATTTTTAGAGTGGGGAGAGATAGAGCAGAAATTATTTAGGGGAGATTTTAAAAAGGTGTCTATAATTATATCGAGTTTGAATAGTAGAAATCAGCAGAAACGACTTTCTCGGGCAGTATTGGTGCTAACCAAACAAAACAGATTTAACATAATTGGCAAAGCGAACTTGAGGAGGAGCGGAGAAGCGTTATTTTTCCACAGGACTGTTGTGATGCACATTGGAAGCAGTTTCCACAGAAGTTTACAAAAGACAGTTGGATATGTATTTGTCGAAGACTCATATTCCGGGCTTTGGAGTACACAGGGTTCAGTGTGGGCAACGCTTTTAAAGCACAACGGCCTGAATGGCCCCGTCCTGTGTTGTAAGATTCATGGATCTGTCACCACCACAGTTATCAATGTGAGCAGTGGTAATGGGAATTTCCCATGTAAACAGGTAACACTAGATACTGGCTGTGACCAACAGGCAGCATCATAGACTCCCTGTGTCCTAAACCACTGTAACCTCAGCATCTACTGGTATTGAATAAGTTTCTGGGGTGAGCAACAGCGACATGACTAACACAAACATGTTCTGCTGACTCCTTTCCAGTTTTCTAATTTGGATATCGCACCCGGGATGAGCCGTTCAGCCCAGGTGAGTGGAAACATCTTTACCGAATCAGAACAGTGTTCCCCACATCGCTACTTTCTGAATCTATCCAGGTGCACATTTGAGGGATCTTGTTGTGCACAAATTGGACACCGTGTTTCTCAACATTACAACAATGACCACACGCTGGAAGGGGACAGAGGCAGCCTCGGTTTAATATCTTAACCGACAGCGACACACTTGACATGGCAGCTCTCCCTGAGAACTGCCCCTCAAACAGTGTCACTTACCCTCACTGCTGCCTGTCTGACAGAGCAGCTGTCCCTTAGAACTGCTGCTTAAACAGTGTGACATTCCCTCAGTACTACCCCTCTTGACATTGCAGTGCCCCCTTATAACTGCTCCTTAAACACTGTAACATCCCACTCTTATATAAAAGCAAAATACTGCAGATTCTGGAAACCTAATACAAAAACAGAAAATGCTGGAAAAACCCAGCAGGTCTGGCAGCATCTGTGAAGAGAGAAACAGAGTTAATGTTTCGAGTCTGTTTGATCCATCTTCTTTCTTACCTTTATGTCACTATCAGCACCTTCTTTAGTCTTCACCGCTACCATTAACACTCCCTTTGTCTTGTGTCCATGACGTTTTTGTCAACCTCTCCCTAGCCCCCACCTCTCGCTGACCTTCTCTCCTGCTTTACCTGCTCCACTCACCTTAAACAGAATAAATTCCATCTCATTTCTACTCTATTCTCTGAAGAAGGTTCATACGGACTCGAAGCGTTAAGTTTGTTTCCCTCTGCACAGATGGTGCCAGACTTGCTCAGTTTTTGCAGCATTTTCTGTTTTTGTATCATCCCACTCTTTATTGTCCCTCTCACAGTGCAGCTTTACCTTATAACTGCCCCGAAACAGTTTAACACCACCTCAGTACTGTCCCTTCGCTAGCGCAGTTCTCTCAGCAGACAATCCGATTTGGTTCACTCTTGTTACCGCCTGTATACTCCTCGGCAACAGTGGCGGACACAGCTAGCCTTGTTGCCAAGACATGGCCACCCTCTTTGTATGGGGAAAAGACTAAAATCAAATTTCAATACAGGGACAGTGTTAAAATACTGATGGTTCCCAACTAAAGAATACAATCCATAGCTTTAAAACACGCGTCATGTTTCCCAGGCTTGACACTTTTACCACTGGTACTTGTTGGCCCAGAGGGTTTCAAACTAAATATGGGGGGGCGTGAAAAATAGCAAATGTAACTCCTTTATTTCAAAGGGGAGGGAGACAGAAAGCAGGAAACTACGTACCATCCATTCTTAATTAGCACATTCGTTTAGATAATATCACCAACTTTAACTTTAACACCTATGTGTTCTATTGTACTATTGTCGTTGACATCTTTTGATGATCTGCTTCTATCACTGCTTGTTTGTCCCTACAACCACACCCCCCCCCACCTCTCTCTCTCTCTCTATCTCTCCGCCCCCCACATACACACTTTAAACCAGCTTATATTTCAACTCTTTCTTGGACTCGAACTCAAGTTCTGTCGAAGGGTCATGAGGACTCGAAACGTCAACTCTCTTCTTCTCCGCCGATGCTGCCAGACCTGCTGAGTTTTTCCAGGTAATTCTGTTTTTGTTTTGGATTTCCAGCATCCGCAGTTTTTTTGTTTTTAAACTACAGTCCTGTTAGCTTCACATCTGTAATAGGGAAAACGTTAGAAGCTATTATTAAAGATGCTATTACTAAAGATAAAGCTATTAAAGATATTTAATCAAGATTATGAAAGGGAAATCATGTTTAACCTATTTATTGAAGTTCTTTGAAGGAGTCACATGTAGTGGGGATCAAGGAGAGCTGGTGGGTGCACTGTACTTAGATGTCCAGAAGGCATATGATAAGGTGACACATCAAAGGCTAATGCGGAAAATCAAAGCTTGTGGTGTAAGGGGTAACACAATAGCCTGGATAGAGGAATGGTCGACTAACAGAAGCAGAATTGGAGTAAATGGGTATTTTTCTGGTTGACAGGATATAACGAGTGATGTGCCACAGAGATCAGTGCTGGGGCCTCAAATCTTTACAATTGATAAAAATGGCCTGGATTATTGGACCGAAGGAATGGTTGCTAAATTTGTTGATGACACAAAAATAGGTAGAAAAGCAAATTGTGAAGAGGACATAAGGAGGCTGCAACGCGATATAGAGAGGTTAAGAACTAGGAACAGGAGAAGACCATTCGGCCCCTCGAGCCTGCACCGCCATTCAATAAGATCATGTCTGATCATCTTGTGTCTCGGTTTCCACATTCCGATGTAACCCCGATAACCTTTGATCCCTTGCCTAACAAGAATTCATCTACCTCCGCCTTTAAAATATTCAATGCCCCCACCCCCGCCCCCCACCGCCACCACCGCCACCACCACCACCACCACCACCTGTGGCAGAGAGTTCCAAAGTCGCACAACCCTCTGGGAGAATAAATTTCTCTTCATCTCTGTCCTAAAAGGGCAACCCCTAATTTTAAAACAGTGCCCCCCCCCCCCAACCCTTGTTCTGGACTCACCCACAAAAGGAAACATCCTTTCGACATCCACCTTGTCCAGGCCTTTTAGCATCTAGCATCTCGTTTACTTCAATCAAATCACTCCTCACTCTTCTAAACGTCTGTGGAAATGAGCCCAATCTATCCAACCCTTCCACTTAAGACAACCCACTCATTCCAGTATCAATCTAGAAAACCTCCTCTGAACCGCTCCCATGCTTTTACATCCTTCCTTAAATAAGGAGACCAAAACTGCACACAGGTCTCACCATTGCCCTGGATAACAGAAGCATCACATCATTACTTTTATGTCCATTCCCACTCGTAATAAAGGATAGCATTCCATTAGCCTTCTTAATTACTTGCTGTACCTACATATGAACATTTTGTGACTCATGTACTAGAGCACCCAGATCCCTCTGCACCTCAGAATTATGCAACCGTTCTCCATTTCAATGATACTCTGCTTTTTTGTTGAGTGAATGGACAAAAACTTGGCAGATGGAGTTTAATGTAGGAAAGTGTGAGGCCATGCATTTTGGTAGGAAAAATCAAAAAGCAGACTATTAGTTAAATAGAGGAGAGACTCCAAAAAAGTGCAGCATAGAGGGATCTGGGTGTTCTTGTGCATGAAACATAAAAAGTTAAAATGCAGGTGCAGCAAGTAATTAATAAGGCACATGGAATTTTGGCCTGTATTGCTAGTGTGGTGGAGTTTAAAAATAGGGAAGCCTTGTTACAACTGTACAGGGTGTTGGTGAGGCTGCACTTGGAGTACTGTGTACAGTTTCGTTCCCCGTGTTTAAGAAAGGATACAGGGCATTGGAGGCAGTTCAAAAGAGATTCACTAGGCTGATTCCTGATGAAGGGGTTGACTTATTATGAACTGCTAAACAGGTTAGGCCTTTATTCTTAAAGTTTAGAAGAATGAGGGATGATCTTGTTGAAACGTACAAGATTCGGAGGGGGGTTGACAGGGTGGATGTTGAGAAGATGTTTCCACTAGTGGGGGAATCTCAAACTAGGGGCCATAGTTACAGAATAAGGGGACACTCATTTAAAACTGAGATGTGAAGGAATTTCTTCTCTTAGAGAGCAGTGAATATTTGGAATTCTCTACCTCAGAGAGTTGTGGAGGCTCAATCACTGAAAGTATTTAAAGAGGAGTTAGATAGATTTTTGAAATATCGGGGAGTTGAGGGCTGTGGGGAGCTGGCACGAAAGAGGAGTTGAGGCCTGGGGCAGATCAGCCATGATCTTATTGAATGGCGGGGCAGGCTTGATGGGCCGAATGGCCTACATTTCTAATTTCTCTGTTCTGGAGTGAATGGGCAAAGATCTGGTAAATGGAGTATAATGTGGCAATTGTGAAATTGCCCATTTTGGAAGGGCGAATAAAAAGTCTATTCTCTAAATGATGAGATTGAGAGCTCTGAGATTCAGAGGGATCGAGGTGTCCTAGTGCATGAATCATAAACCTATAAGATCCTGAGGGGTCTTGACAAGGGGGGATGTGGAAAGGATATATTTAGTACAGATGAGGAGAAGTTTTTTCTCTCAGAGGGTTGTGAATCTTTAATTCTGCCTCAAAAAACGATGGAGGTAGAGCCTTTGAATATTTTTAAGGCAGAGCTAGTTAGATTCTTGATAAGCACGGGGGTGAAAGGTTATCGCGGGTAGATGGGAATGTGGGGTTGAGGTTACAATCAGATCAGCCATAATCTTATTGAATGGGGGAGAAGGTCGAGGGGCAGAGTGGCCTCGTCCTGCTCCTATTTTGTATGTTCATATCTTTGCATGATATTAGAGTGGGGGGGAGGGACGTGCTCCATGCTCCCATGCTCCCCGCAATGCGCATGCAGCCCCCGCCTCCCCTCACATGTTCCCCACTGTGCGTATGCAGCACCCCCACCGTGTTCCTCGCACTGCACACGTGCCCCCTCCTCTCCTGTGATCTCCATCTTCCACACCCTGCACATGTGGACCCTCCCCTCTCCCATGCCCCCCAACCTGTACACATGGGCCCTCCCATCTCCCGTGCCCCCCATCCTGCACATGTGGGCCCTCCCCTCTCCCGTATTCCCCACCCTGCACATGTGGGTCCTCCCCTCTCCCGTGTTCCACACCCTTCACACGTGGGTCCTCCCCTCTCCCGTGTTCCACACCCTTCACACGTGGGTCCTCCCCTCTCCCGTGTTCCACACCCTTCACACGTGGGTCCTCCCCTCTCCCGTGTTCCACACCCTTCACACGTGGGTCCTCCCCTCTCCCGTGTTCCACACTCTGCACATGTGGGTCCTCCCCTCTCCCTGCTCCACACCCTGTACACATGGTCCTGCCCTTCTCCCGTGTCCCCCACCCTGCACACGTGGGCCCGCCCTTCTCCCGTGTCCCCCACCCTGCACACGTGGGCCCGCCCTTCTCCCGTGTCCCCCACCCTGCACACGTGGGCCCGCCCTTCTCTGGTGTCGCCCACCCTGCACACGTGGGCTTTCCCCTCTCCCGTGTCCCCCACCATGTGCATGCAGTCCTCCACGCCCCCCCCCCGCCCCAGTGTTCCCTGCTCCTCACATGTGGCCCCCACCATGCTCTCCGCACTGCGCATGTGCCCCCAACCCCTGCTCCCTGCATTGCACATGCAGCCCCCTCTCCTGTTTCCTCCGCATTGCACATAAAACCCCCTTCCGTGTTCGCATGCGGCCCCCATGGTCCTGCACTGCACGTGTGCACCTCACGATTGGCCTCCTTACACTGCGCATGTCCCTCCGACCCTGTGTGCTCCTCAAATCACATGCAGCCCCCGCCCCCACGATTCCCGCGCTGCGCATGGGGCTCTTCCCACGCGGAGCGACTGTTTAGGAGTTGAGGTGTGAGGAATGTGTGTGGGGCTTCTCCCAGAGCGAGAGGCGGAGGGGAGGGTTGAGGGAATGAGGAAGCGAGAATACGAGGAACGAAAGGGAGGAATAGAGGATAGGAGGGGAAATGTGGTGAGGAGGAAGAATGGGGAAGGGAGGGTTAATGGGGAGAGTTGGGGTAATCGGGAGTGGTAATAGGGAGGGCAAATGGTGATGAGGGGAAATGGAAGGGGCAATGGGGAGGGGAGGAATAATAGGGACGGTAGATGGGAAGAGGAGGGGTAATGGGGAAGGGTGGCGATCATGGGTAGGAGTAATGGGAAGGGGTGGGATAATGCGAGGTAGGTATTGAGGATGGACAATAAGGTGGAGAGAAGGCCTTCCTTACTAACATCTGGGGGCTTGTGCCCAAATTGGGAGAGCTGTCTCACAGACTAGTCAAGCTATAGCCTGACATAGTCATCCTCACGGAATCATACCTAACAGATCATGTCCCAGACACCACCATCACCGACCGGGGTATGTCCAGGCTCACCGGCAGCATGGACCCAGCAGAGGTAGCGGCACAGGGCTATGTATTCGGGAGGGAGTTGCCCTGGGAGTCCTCAACATCGACTCTGGACACCATGAAGTCTCATGGCATCAGGTCAAACCTGGGCAAGGAAACCTCTTGCTGATTTCCATCTACCGGCCCCACCTCTGCTGATGAATCAGTGCTCCTCCATGTTGAACACCACTTGGAGGGAGCACTGAGGGTGGCAAGGGCACAGAATGTGCTCTGGGTGAGGGACTTCAACGTCCACCGCCAAGAGTGGCTCGGTAATACTACTACTGACCGAGCTGGCTAGACTGGGTCTGTGGCAGGTGGTGAGGAAACCAACAAGAGGCAAAAACACACTTAATCTCACCCTCACCAGCCTATCTGCTGCAGGTGCATCTGTCCATGACAGTATCAGTAGGAATAACTGCCGCACAGTCCTTGTGGAGACAAAGTCCTAGCCTTCACATTGAGGAAGCCCTGAATCTGGGTGTGTGGCATTGCCATTGTGCCAAATGGGATAGATTTTGAACAGATCTAGCAACTGAAATAAAAACAAAACAGTGCTGGAAATCCAAACCAAAAACAGAATTGCCTGGAAAAACTCAGCAGGTCTGGCACCATCGGTGGAGAAGAAAAGAGTTGACGCTTTGAGTCCTCATGACACTTAAACAGAACTGAGTGAATATTAGGAGAGGGGTGAAATATAAGCTGATTTAAGGTGGGGAGAGGGGGCGGGGAGAGAGAAGTGGAGGGGGGTGGTGTGGTTGTAGGGACAAGCAAGCAGTGATAGGAGCAGATCATCAAAAGATGTCACAGACAAAGGAACAAAGAGGTGTTGAAGGTGGTGATATTATCTAAATGAATGTGCTAATTAAGAATGGATGGCAGGGCACTCAAGGTACAGCTCTAGTGGGGGTGGGCTGAATTAAGACTAACAGGTCCTAAAAGGTATAGATTTAAAAATAATGGAAATAGGTGGGAAAAAAAAATCTATATAAATTATTGGAAAAAACAAAAGGAAGGGGGAAAAAACAGAAAGTGGATGGGGATGGAGGAGGGAGTTCAAGATCTAAAGTTGTTGAATTCAATATTTAGTCCGGAAGGCTGTAAAATACCTAGTCGGAAGATGAGGTGCTGTTCCTCCAGTTTGCGTTGGGCTTCGCTGGAACAATGCAGCAAGCCAAGGACAGACATGTGGGCAAGAGAGCAGGGTGGAGTGTTAAAATGGCAAGCGACAGGGAGGTTTGGGTCATTCTTGCGGACAGACCGCAGGTGTTCTGCAAAGTGGTCGCCCAGTTTACGTTTGGTCTCTCCAATGTAGAGGAGACCACATTGGGAGCAACGAATGCAGTAGACTAAGTTGGGGGAAATGCAAGTGAAATGCTGCTTCACTTGAAAGGAGTGTTTGGGCCCTTGGATGGTGAGGAGAGAGGAAGTGAATGGGGCAGGTGTTGCATCTTTTCCGTGGGCATGGGATGGTGCCATAGGTAGGAGTTGAAGAGTAGGGAATGATGGAGGAGTGGACCAGGGTGTCCCGGAGGGAACGATCCCTACGGAATGCTGCTGGGGAGGTGAAGGGAAGATGTGTTTGGTGGTGGCATCATGCTGGAGTTGGCGGAAATGGCGGAGGATGATCCTTTGAATGCAGAGGCTGGTGGGGTGATAAGTGAGGACAAGGGGGACCCTATCATGTTTCTGGGAGGGAGGAGAAGGCATGAGGGTGGATGTGCAGGAGATGTGCCTGACACAGTTGAGGGCCATGTCAACAACCGTGGGTGGAAAACCTCGGTTAAGGAAGAAGGAGGACATGTCAGAGGAACTGTTTTTGAAGGTAGCATCATCAGAACAGATGCGATGTAGGCGAAGCAACTGAGAGAATGGGATGGAGTCCTTACAGGAAGCGGGGTGTGAGGAGCTGTAGTCGAGGTAGCTGTGGGAGTCGCTGGGCTTGTAATGGATATTGGTGGACAGTCTATCACCAGAAATTGAGACAGATAGGTCAAGGAAGGGAAGGGAAGTGTCAGAGATGGACCATGTGAAAATGATCGAGGGGTGGAGATTGGAAGCAAAATTAATAAATTTTTCCAAGTCACAACGAGAGCATGAAGCAGCACCGAAGTAATCGTCGATGTACCGGAGAAAGAGTTGTGGAAGGGGACCGAAGTAGGACTGGAACAAGGAATGTTCCACATACCCCATAAAGAGACAGGCATAGCTGGGGCCCATGCTGGTACTCATAACCACACCTTTTATTTGGAGGAAGTTAAAGGAGTTAAAGGAGAAATTGTTCAGTGTGAGAACAAGTTCAGCCAGACGGAGGAGAGTAGTGGTGGATGGGGATTGTTTGGGCCTCTGTTCGAGGAAGAAGCTAAGGGCCCTTAGCCCATCCTGGTGGGGGATGGAGGTGTAGAGGGATTGGACGTCCATGGTGAAGAGGAAGTGGCTGGGGCCAGGGAACTGGAAATTGTTGATGTGACGTAAGGTGTCAGAGGAATCACGGATGTAGGTGGGAAGGGACTGGACAAGGGGAAAGAGAAGGGAGTCAAGATAACGAGAAATGAGTTCCATGGGGCAGGAACAGGCTGACACGATCGGTCTACCAGGACAGTTCTGTTTGTGGATTTTGGGTAGGAGGTAGTAGCGGGCCGTCCGAGGTTGGGCAACTATCAGGTTGGAAGCTGTGGGAGGAAGATCGCCAGAGGAGATGAGGTCAGTGACAATCCTGGAAACAATGGCTTGATGTTCAGTGGTGGGGTCATGGTCCAGGGAGAAGGAGGAGGAAGTGTCTGCGAGTTGACACTCAGCCTCCGTGCAGTAGAGGTCAGTGCGCCAGACAACAACAGCACCAACCTTGTCAGCGGGTTTGATGACAATGTTGGGGTTGGACCAGAGAGAACGGAGTGCAGTAAGTTCAGGGAGACAGATTAGAATGGGTGACATTAGTCGTCTCAATTTATCTGCTCCTCTCACCCATTCACAGCTCCAACACTGGCATCAATCTGGCAATGTGAAAAATTGCCCAGGTATGTCCAGTACACAAAAAGCAGGACAAATCCAACCCGGCCAGTTACTGCCCCATCAGTCTACTCTCAATCATCAGTAAAGTGTTAAAGGGGATCATCAACAGTGCTATCAAGTGGTACTTGCTGAGTGATAACCTGTTCACTGACGTTCAGTTTGGGTTCTGCCAGAGTCACTTAGCTCCTGACCTCATTACAGTCTTGGTTCAAGGGGTGAGGTGAAAGTGACTGCCTTTGACATCGAGGCAGTGTTTGACCATCTGTGACATCAAAGAGCTTCAACTCACCAAGACTTATTAGACAGCATCTGCCAAACCCATGACCACCACTGTCTAGAAGGAGAAGGGCAGCAGACATATGGGAACACCACCACCTGGAAGCTCCCCTTCAAGCCACTCACCATCCTGACTTGGAAATATATCGGCTGTTCCTTCACTGTTGCTGGGACAAAATCCTGGAACTCCCTCCCTAACAGCATTGTGGGTGTACCTACACCACAGGGACTGCAGCGGCTCAAGAAGGCAGCTCACCACCACCTTCTCAAGGGGCAATTAGGGATGGGCAATAAATGCTGGCCTCGTCAGCGATGCCCACATCCCGTGAATGAATAAAATAAAGGAGGTAATGAAAGAGTGACTGAGGGTTAGTAAGGTGTGGAGGGATAATGCAGAAATTATTTACGGGAGATTTAATAAAGGTGTTCATAATTATATTGGGTTTGAATAGAAGAAATAAGCAGAAACTACTTTCTCGGGCAGTTTTGGTGCTAACCAAACAAAACAGATTTAACATAATTGGCAAAATGAACTTGAGGAGGAGCGGAGAAGCGTTATTTTTACACAGGACTGTTGTGATGGACATTGGAAGCAGTTTCAGTATCTTACAAAAGACAGTTGGACATGTATTTGTCGAAGACTCATATTCCGGGCTTTGGAGTACACAGGGTTAAGTATGGGCAACACTTTCAAAGCACAACGGGCTGAATGGCCCCATCCTGTGTTATAAGATTCATGGATCTGTCACCACCACAGTTATCAATGTGAGCAGTGGTAATGGGAATTTCCCATGTAAACAGGTAACACTGTAGATACTGGCTGTGACTGACAGGCAGCATCATAGCCTCCCTGTGTCCTAAACCACTGTAACCTCAGCATCTACTGGCATTGAATAGATTTCTGGGGCTAGCAACAGCAACACAACTAACACAAACATGTTCTGCTGACTTCTTTCCAGCTTTCTTGTTCAGATCTTGCACCCGGGATGAAGAGGCCACACCTGTAGAGGGAAACGGACTCACGAAATCAGAGCAGTCTTCCCCGCATCGCTACTTTCTGAAGATCACCAGATCACATTTATCACATTGTGCTGTGTACAAATTGGACACTGCACTTCCCTACATTACAACAGTGATTACAGGCTGAAAGTGGACCGATGCAGCCTCAGTTTAAAATCTCACCCGAAAGCTACACCATTGACAGTGCAGGTCTCCCTGAGAACTGCACCTCAAACAGTGTAATGCTCCCTCAGTACTGACCCTCTCACAGTGCAGCCGTCCCTTAGAACTGCTGCTCAAACAGCGCAGCACTCCCTTAGTACTGACACTCCGACCTCTGCGTCAGTACTGACCATCCTACAGTGCAGTGCTCCGTCAGTACCAACACCCTAACACTGCAGCACTCCCTCCGTACTGACCCTCCAACAATGCAGCACTCTCACAGTACTGACCCTCCAACAGTGCATCACTCCCTCAGTACTGATGATCTGACAGTGTAGGGCTCCCTCACTATTGACTCTCCGACAGTGCAGGAGTGCCTCAGCACTGACCCTTCAGCAGTGCAGCACTCCCTCTGTACTGACCCTCTAACAGTGCAGCACAACCTCAGTACTGACAGTCTGACAGTGTAGGGCTTCCTCAGTACTGATCATCTGACAGTGCAGCGCTCTCTCAGTACTGACCCTCTGACAGTGCAGCACTCACTCAGTATCAACCTTCTGACAGTGCAACACTCCCTTAACACTGACCCTCCAACAGCACGGCACTCTATCACTATCAACCTTCCGACAGTGCAGCGCACCCTCAGAACTGATCTTCCGACAGTGCGGCACTCCCTCAAGTACTGACCCTCTGATAGTGCAGTGCTCCCTCAGTACTGACCCTATGAGCAGAAGAAGAGGTAGTACATTCTCCCTGGGTGCTTTGCCTCAGCCATCATCACTTAAAAATTATCTCTTGTTAATTCTAACATTGCTCTTTGTGGGAGTGACTGTGGGAAATTTACATTCCCCTATATTACCACACTTCTGAATATCTTTCCAGAGTGAATGTGAAGCCCCTTGGGATGCCATGAGGTAGTGAATGGTGCTGTATGAATACAAGTATTTTCCATTTTCCTTTCCTTCCAGCTGCCCAGATTCAGGGATGTGTCTACACTGTACATTGAAACAGTCGGTGAAGAGTGGAGATGTCTCAAGTATGTAAACACCTTTGTCAGCAAGGAACTAAAAGTTTTCGGTGTAAGTACTGATATGGAATGGTGGATGGTAAATGTTGAGCTGCTCAAATCCCAGAGGGAAACTTGAAACAGCCGCCAAAACGTTTTTTTCAATGTGTACAGTATGAGGGGTGATTCTGAAATCAGAAAATGAAGTCCCAAACTACTTGTGATGATTTTATAGTAAACATTTATTAAAGGAATAAAGGAAAAAATAAAACACAATTACATTTGAACACAAGAATGGCTTCATACAGTAAACAGTACTTTAAAACAGTTCCACAAATCAATTTAACTAACCTCAGAGCTAACCTTTCCCTTTTCTGTTCAGCATCTACCCTTCTAGATTTTTAAATCTATTGAAGCCCAGTAATTTTACCATACAGTGGTTTTTCCTTGGAGTGTCCTCTGAGGCTGACAGCAACTGGTTCTTTCAGTCTGGCCTTGTTCACAGTGTCTTCTGGGAGTTCTGACCAGCTTCCCTGCTGTATTCTGGGAGATCTAACAGCTACCCCCTCACATAGGCTTCAGTATTTCCTTAAATTATTTGACCTATTTTTCACCCAGTCAGTTCAGAAGTGCTTTCTTCCCAGAATTGATTAAATTGTGCCTTATTTAGCTCGTAGACTTGAAAAACAAACTTACCCTATCCTTATCTCACTTCCTTACACCTTTTTACAACCTGCATATAATCCCCTTTGAACTAAAACAACTCATTTCAAACTATTCCTGTTATTGCTTCATGTAAACCTCTGATTGAAGTTCCTCTTGGTTCATTACCATATCAAAACCACTTCTTACTGTTGACTTTTGGGCCCTCGCCATCACTCTAGCTCTGAATCCAATTACAACCTGACTTCCAGTACATAAGAAAATATGCCAGGGTTATTACCAGAAAAAAAATTACAATTTTTTGTTTCCTTGATAGCTCCCCTCCCTTTTTTAGTAAATGAACCATTGGTAATTCAAAAAGAATGTTTCATTTTCTTAACCTCTTTCCTATTAATGATGATCTCTATACAATATACGATTACATTGTAAGATACATGCATTAACATGATATATCCAAGGTTTTCAGTAAAAGTAGTCCATTTCAATCCTTTTTCTCAGGTTTCACAATCTTCGTTGCACCTTAAATCCTTGATAATGCACCTACAATTAAACTTTCACGTCCAGCCACATGTAGAATTTGCAAATTAACTGGTTGTAACAATAGACCTCCATCCAAACAGCCTCGCATTCCGATTTCAAAACATTTCCAAAAATTTTAACGGGTTCCGGTCAGTGTAAACAAGTGTTTCTGATGAATTGTTGGCAACATGAATTTCGAACTGTTTTGCTCTGCCAGTACCAAACTCAGTATTTCCTTCTCAACGATGGAGAGTATTTTTGTTGATGAATAATTAACTCCTTTGAGAAGTAACCCACAGACTTTTCAATCCCTACATCATTTTCCTGCAAAAATACAGCACCAATACCCACATCACTCGCATCAATAGCCAATTTAAACTGCTTGGCGTGACTCAGTGTCACTGAAACTGGCCCTGTTGCCAACACAGTTTCCACATTTTTGAATGCACTTTGGCACTCTGATGTCCGGTTGAATTTCTTGTTTGTTTTTAAAGAGCTCGGTTAATGGAGCAACTATGCCGCTAAAATTTGGCACGAGCTTCCTATGAAAAACACTTGTGCGTAGAAATCGTAAAACTTCCCTTTTAGTTGAAGGCATTGGGAATTCGTCAATCATCTTTACTTTTACATCCAGTGGGTCCATCGGACCATGTCCAACAGGATGGCCTAAACAGGCGACCTATAATTTCACAAATTCACTCTTGGCCAAGTTCACTACCAACTTAGCTTCTTACAGAAGATCGAATAGCTCTCCCAGATGCTCCCTTCCATGTTTGATTGAATGCCACCAGATCATCAGTGTGCACAGTGCAGTGACTCAGTGCAGTAAAAACCTTATCCGATAGTCTCTGGAAGGTTGCTGGTGCATTTTTCATACCAAACGGCATGACTTTGAACTGATAGAGCCCATCTGGTGTACCACAAGCTGAAACCTCTTTCACCCTTTCTGATAGAGGTACTTGCCAATAATCCTTTCAGCATGTCAATCTTAGTGATGAACTTTGATGGTCCCATTTTCTCAATGCAGTCTTCCAGACGTGGAATAGGATATGAATCTGCTTTTGTCACTTTTCGATAATCCACCCACAGCCTTTCAATCCCATCTGGCTCTGATCCCATCTCAAGAGGTGACCCCCAATTGCTGCAACACAACTCAATCATTCTTGAGCATAAATTCAATTACTTTTTGCACTTCTGATAATTATATTGGATTCAACCTATAAGGATGATGCTTGGTTTGAACAGAATTCCCCACATCTACATCATGTACAGCTATCTTTGTTTTTCTCAATTTGCTCCCATGTGTCTGCAATAGCTCTCTCTTAAGTCACTCCAATTCTTATTTGGAAGGTAACTCTGTCTTTCATTCAAATGTTTCAGTAATTCCTCATTGCCCAGTTGAATTTTAGGAAAATCAGTTTCAGAATCTTCCATCCCCACTTCCTTTTCCTGATTCATCACGACTAATATTTATTTTTTTGGTTACCCTTCCTATCGAAGTACTTGTTGAGCATATTTACATGACATACCCTCTGGGTTTTTCTTCTACCTGGAGTTCTTACTAAATAACTTACTTCAGAATCACAGGAGAAGCCCTTCGGCCCATCGAGTCTGCACCGACATGTGAGAATCACCTGACCTACCTCCCTAATCCCATTTACCAGCACTTGGCCCATAACCTTGAATGTTATGATGTGCCAAGTGCTCATCTAGGTACTTTTTAAAGGATGTGACCCTTTAAACCCGCCTCCACCACACTCCCAGGCAGCGCATTCCAGACCCTCACCACCCTCTGGGTAAAAAAGTTTTTCCTCACATCCCCCCTAAACCTCCTGCCCCTCACCTTGAACTTATGCCCCCTCGTGACTGACCCTTCAACTAAGGGGATCAGTTGCTCCCTATCCACCCTATCCATGCCCCTCATAATCTTGTACACCTCGATCAGGTTGCCCCTCAGTCTTCTCTGCTCCAGTGAAAACAACCCAAGTCTATCCAACCTCTCTTCATAACTTAAATGTTTCATCCCATGCAGCATCCTGGTGAATCTCCTCTGCACCCCCTCCAGTGCAATCACATCCTTCCGATAATTAATCACTTAATTTCTTTTCAATATGATGCATTTCTTCCCACACAGGTCACACAAGGTAGAGCCCATAGCACAGTTTTGCCTGTGTTTGAAATGTCCCTCACTCGGTCCAGTATCTGTGGCTGCCTTTTCATAGCAGCTGCCAACTTCCGTCTGGACAGCGCATTTAATATAGTTAAACCCATTCCAAGGTATCTTGCAATCAGACCAAAATTTAACACTGAGACTCTGGAGGAGACAGCAGAACAGGTGCATGGTAAGTATGCAAGTGCAGCAGGTGGTAAAGAAGGCAAATGGTATGTTGGCCTTCATAGCCAGGGGATTCGAGTACAGGAGCAGGGATGTCTTGCTGCAATTGTACAGGGCCTTGGTGAGACCACACCTGGAATATTGTGTGCAGTTCTGGTCTCCTTATCTGAGCAAGGATGTTCTTGCTATAGAGGGAATGCAGCGAAGGTTTACCCAACTGATTCCTGGGATGGCGGGACTGACATATGAGGAGAGATTGAGTTGGTTAGGATTATATTCGCTGGAGTTCAGAAGAATGAGGGGGGATCTCATAGAAACCTATAAAATTTCAACAGGACTAGACAGGGTAGATGCAGGAAGGATGTTCCCGATGGTGGAGGACTCCAGAACCAGGGGTCACAGTCTGAGGATATGGGGTAGACCATTTAGGACTGAGATGAGGAGAAATTTCTTCACCCAGAGAGCGGTGAGCCTGTGGAATTCATTACCACAGGAAGTAGTTGAGGCCCAAACATTGTATGTTTTCAAGAAGGAGTTAGATATAGTTCTTGGGGCGAAAGGGATCAAAGGATATGGGGAGAAAGCGGGAGCAGGCTATTGAGTTGGATGATCAGCCATGATCATAATGAATGGCGGAGCAGGCTCGAGGGGCCGAATGGCCTCCTCCTGCTCCTAGTTTCTATGTGATCAAAAACTTGCTCAGAGAAGTAGCTCTTAAGAAGGGAGATGCAGACGGGTTTAAGGAAGGAATCCACGAGTTTAGGGCCTCAGCAGCTCAAGTGTTGCCGCTGTCAGCAGAGTGATTAAAATGAGGGATGCACAAAGAGGCCAGAATTGGAAGAGCGCAGAGATCTTGTTGGAGGGGTGGTAGAACTGGAAGAGGTATCGGCTTGGAGAGCAGGTGGTGGGGGGATTGTCATTGACAGAGCTAGAGAGAGGCAAACTCCCCCACTGTTGGAGCGTGAGGATTGAGGGAGAGTTCCGCTGTCCGGACAGGACATTGAACGAAGATCCTGCCAGCACGCAAATGTCCATGTAACGGCTCCCACAGCCACCATTTTGAAAAGTTGAGGTTGCAGGGGGAGCGCTCCCTGTGACCCTTGACCAAGATTTATCTCGCACACAAAATGACTCAAACAGATAGTCCGATCACTAATTGCATTGCTGCATGTAGGAGCTTGCAATACGCAAATTATTTGTTCAATTTTCTGCCTTAGAACAGTGAGTAAACTCCAGAAAAGTACTTCATTGGCTGCAAAGTGCTTTAGGAAGTTCAGAGGATGTGAAATGCACACTATGAATGAAAATTCCTTCCATCCAGCTAAGAGAAACCCTTCTCTTCAGGTGCAGTTCAATCACATTAGCCTGGCACTGAGTTCCCTCAGTGAACCTGAAGCGGGCTGTTAGTACAGCCTCACAGTGTCAGCCATGCCGCAAATGCAAATGTTTTTTTTAAAATTTGCCCCTTCGGGGGTTGGGATGGGACACACTGACTCGGAGGAGAAGTCAAAGTCTGATATTCTCCTTCCCCATACACAACCCTGTCTAACATTACCCACTCTCATACGCACAAACACTTGAATATTCCCCTGTCTCACACACATACCCTGTCTAACATTCCCCTCTCTCTCACACACACAAACCCTGTCTGACATTCCCCACTCTCACACACAAAAATACTATCTGATATTTCCCTGTCTCACACAAAATCCCTGTCTGACATTCCCCTCTCTCTCACACACAAATACTATCTGATATTTCCCTGTCTCACACACACACAAACCCTGTCTGATATTCCCCTCCCTCACACACACAGATAAACACTGTCTGATATTACCCTCTCACACACACACACAAACCCTGTCTGATATTCCCCTCTCACACACACAAAAACTGTCTGATATTCCCCTCTCACACACACACACAAACCCTGTCTGATATTCACCTCCTTCACACACACACAAACCCTGTCTGATATTCCCCTCCCTCACACACACAGAAACCCTGTCTGATATACCCCTCCCTCACAAACACACAAACCCTGTCTGATATTCCCCTCTCACAAACACACAAACCCTGTCTGATATTCCCCTCCCTCACACACACACACAAACCCTGTCTGATATTCCCCTCTCACACACACGGACAAACCCTGTCTGATATTCCCCTCTATCACACACAGATAAACCCTGTCTGATATTCCCATCTCACACATACACAAACCCTGTCTGATATTCCCCTCTCACACACACACACAAAACCTGTCTGATATTCACCTCCTTCACACACACACACAAACCGTGTCTGATATTTCCCTCCCTCACACACACACACAAACCCTGTCTGATATTCCCCTCCCTCACACACACACAAACCCTGTCTGATATTCCCCTCTCTCACACACACAAACCCTGTCTGATATTCCCCGCTCACACACACACACAAATCCTGTCTGATATTCCCCTCTCACAAACACACAAACACTTTCTGATATTCCCCTCCCTCACACACACACAAACCCTGTCCGATATTCCCCTCTCACACACACACAAACCCTGTCAGATATTCCCCTCTCACAAACACACAAATACTTTCTGATATTCCCCTCTCACACAAAGATAAACCCTGTCTGATATTCCCCTCTCTCACACACAGATAAACCCTGTCTGTTATTCGCCTCTCACACATACACAAACGCTGTCTGATATTCCCCTCACTCACACACACACAAACCCTGTCTGATATTCCCCTCTCACAAACACACAAACCCTGTCTGATATTCCCCTCTCACACATACACAAACCCTGTCTGATATTCACCTCTCTCACACACACAAAAACTGTCTGATATTCCCCTCTCACACACACACACACAAACCCTGTCTGATATTCACCTCCTTCACACACACACAAACCATGTCTGATATCTCCCTCCCTCAAACACACACACAAACCCTGTCTGATATTCCCCTCTCACAAACACACAAACCCTGTCTGATATTCCCCTCCCTCACACACACACACAAACCCTGTCTGATATTCCCCTCTCACACACACGGACAAACCCTGTCTGATATTCCCCTCTATCACACACAGATAAACCCTGTCTGATATTCCCATCTCACACATACACAAGCCCTGTCTGATATTCCCCTCTCACACACACACACAAACCCTGTCTGATATTCACCTCCTTCACACACACACAAACCGTGTCTGATATTTCCCTCTCTCACACACACACACAAACCCTGTCTGATATTCCCCTCCCTCACACACACACAAACCCTGTCTGATATTCCCCTCTCTCACACACACAAACCCTGTCTGATATTCCCCGCTCACACACACACACAAATCCTGTCTGATATTCCCCTCTCACAAACACACAAACACTTTCTGATATTCCCCTCCCTCACACACACACAAACCCTGTCTGATATTCCCCTCTCACACACACACAAACCCTGTCAGATATTCCCCTCTCACAAACACACAAATACTTTCTGATATTCCCCTCTCACACAAAGATAAACCCTGTCTGATATTCCCCTCTCTCACACACAGATAAACCCTGTCTGTTATTCGCCTCTCACACATACACAAACGCTGTCTGATATTCCCCTCACTCACACACACACAAACCCTGTCTGATATTCCCCTCTCACAAACACACAAACCCTGTCTGATATTCCCCTCTCACACATACACAAACCCTGTCTGATATTCACCTCTCTCACACACACAAAAACTGTCTGATATTCCCCTCTCACACACACACACACAAACCCTGTCTGATATTCACCTCCTTCACACACACACAAACCGTGTCTGATATCTCCCTCCCTCACACACACACACAAACCCTGTCTGATATTCCCCTCTCTCACACACACACAAACCCTGTCTGATATTCCCCTCTCTCACACACACAAACCCTGTCTGATATTCCCCGCTCACACACACACACAAATCCTGTCTGATATTCCCCTCTCACAAACACACAAACACTTTCTGATATTCCCCTCCCTCACACACACAGATAAACCCTGTCTGATATTACCCTCCATCACACACACACAAACCCTGTCTGATATTCCCCTCTCACACACACACACAAACCCTGTCTGATATTCCCCTCTCACAAACACACAAACACTTTCTGATATTCCCCTCTCACCCACGCACAAACCCTGTCTGATAATCCCCTCTCAAACACACAAACCCTGTCTGATATTCCCCTCTCTCACACACAGATAAACCCTGTCTGATATTCGCCTCTCTCACACACTCAAACCCTGTCTGATATTCCCCTCTCACACACACATAAATCCTGTCTGATATTCCCCTCTCTCACGCACACAAACCCTGTCTGATATTCCCCTCTCTTTCACACACAGAAACCATCTGATATTCCTCTCTCTCTCACAAACCCTGTCTGATATTCCCCTCTCTTTCACACACAGAAACCCTATCTAATATTCTTCTCTTTCACACACAGAAACCCTGTCTGATATTCCCCTCTCTCACACACACACAAACCCTGTCTGATATTCCCCTCTCTCACACACACAAACCCTGTCTGATATTCCCCTCTCTCACACACACACAAACCCTGTCTGATATTCACCTCTCTCACACACACACAAAGCCTGTCTGATATTCACCTCTCTCACACACACAAACCCTGTCTGATATTCCCCTCTCACACACACACAAACCCTGTCTGATATCCCCTCCCTCACACACACACAAACCCTGTCTGATGTTCCCCTCCCTCACACACACACAAACCCTGTCTGATATTCCCCTCCCTCACACACACACAAACCCTGTCTGATATTCCCCTCTCAAACACACACACAGACCCTGTCTGATATACCCCTCCCTCACACACACACAAACCCTGTCTGATATACCCCTCTCACAAACACACAAACCCTGTCTGATATTCCCCTCTCACCCACACACAAATCCTGTCTGATATTCCCCTATCACAAACACACAAACCCTGTCTGATATTCCCCTCTCACACACACAGATAAACCCTGTCTGATATTCCCCTCTCACACACACACACAAACCCTGTCTGATATTCCCCTCCCTCACACACACACACAAACCCTGTCTGATATTCCCCTCTCACACACACACACAAACCCTGTCTGATATTCCCCTCTCACAAATACACAAACACTTCCTGATATTCCCCTCTCACCTACACACAAACCCTGTCTGATAATCCCCTCTCAAACACACAAACCCTGTCTGATATTCCCCTCTCACAAACACACAAACCGTGTGTGATATTCCCCTCTCACACACAGATAAACCCTGTCTGATATTCCCCTCTATCACACACAGATAAACCCTGTCTGATATTCCCATCTCACACATACACAAACCCTGTCTGATATTCCCCTCTCACACACACACACAAACCCTGTCTGATATTCACCTCCTTCACACACACACAAACCGTGTCTGATATTTCCCTCCCTCACACACACACACAAACCCTGTCTGATATTCCCCTCCCTCACACACACACAAACCCTGTCTGATATTCCCCTCTCTCACACACACAAACCCTGTCTGATATTCCCCGCTCACACACACACACAAATCCTGTCTGATATTCCCCTCTCACAAACACACAAACACTTTCTGATATTCCCCTCCCTCACACACACACAAACCCTGTCTGATATTCCCCTCTCACACACACACAAACCCTGTCAGATATTCCCCTCTCACAAACACACAAATACTTTCTGATATTCCCCTCTCACACAAAGATAAACCCTGTCTGATATTCCCCTCTCTCACACACAGATAAACCCTGTCTGTTATTCGCCTCTCACACATACACAAACGCTGTCTGATATCCCCTCACTCACACACACACAAACCCTGTCTGATATTCCCCTCTCACAAACACACAAACCCTGTCTGATATTCCCCTCTCACACATACACAAACCCTGTCTGATATTCACCTCTCTCACACACACAAAAACTGTCTGATATTCCCCTCTCACACACACACACACAAACCCTGTCTGATATTCACCTCCTTCACACACACACAAACCGTGTCTGATATCTCCCTCCCTCACACACACACACAAACCCTGTCTGATATTCCCCTCTCTCACACACACACAAACCCTGTCTGATATTCCCCTCTCTCACACACACAAACCCTGTCTGATATTCCCCGCTCACACACACACACAAATCCTGTCTGATATTCCCCTCTCACAAACACACAAACACTTTCTGATATTCCCCTCCCTCACACACACAGATAAACCCTGTCTGATATTACCCTCCATCACACACACACAAACCCTGTCTGATATTCCCCTCTCACACACACACACAAACCCTGTCTGATATTCCCCTCTCACAAACACACAAACACTTTCTGATATTCCCCTCTCACCCACGCACAAACCCTGTCTGATAATCCCCTCTCAAACACACAAACCCTGTCTGATATTCCCCTCTCTCACACACAGATAAACCCTGTCTGATATTCGCCTCTCTCACACACTCAAACCCTGTCTGATATTCCCCTCTCACACACACATAAATCCTGTCTGATATTCCCCTCTCTCACGCACACAAACCCTGTCTGATATTCCCCTCTCTTTCACACACAGAAACCATCTGATATTCCTCTCTCTCTCACAAACCCTGTCTGATATTCCCCTCTCTTTCACACACAGAAACCCTATCTAATATTCTTCTCTTTCACACACAGAAACCCTGTCTGATATTCCCCTCTCTCACACACACACAAACCCTGTCTGATATTCCCCTCTCTCACACACACAAACCCTGTCTGATATTCCCCTCTCTCACACACACACAAACCCTGTCTGATATTCACCTCTCTCACACACACACAAAGCCTGTCTGATATTCACCTCTCTCACACACACAAACCCTGTCTGATATTCCCCTCTCACACACACACAAACCCTGTCTGATATTCATCTCTCTCACACACACAAACCCTATATGATATTCCCTTCTCAGACACACACAAACCCTGCCTAATATTCCCCTCTCTCACACACTCAAATCCTCTCCGATATTCCCCTCTCACATACACACACACACCAAAACCCTGTCTGATATTCCCCTCTCTCACACACACAAACCCTGTCTGATATTCCCCTCTCTCACACACACCAAAACCCTGTCTGATTATCCCATCTCTTTCACACACACAAACCCTGTCTGATAATCCCGTCTCTCACACACACAAACCGTGTCTGACATTCCCCACTCTCACACACACAAATACTATCTGATATTTCCCTTTCTCACACAAGAACCCTGTCTGACATTCCCCTCTCTCACACACAAATACTATCTGATATTTCCCTGTCTCACACACAAACCCTGTTTGATATTCCCCTCCTTCACACACACACAAACCCTGTCTGATATTCCCCTCTCACCCACACACAAACCCTGTCTGATATTCACCTCCCTCACACACACAGATAAACACTGTCTGATATTACCCTCACACACACACACAAACCCTGTCTGATATTCCCCTCTCACACACACAAAAACTGTCTGATATTCCCCTCTCACACACACAAACCCTGTCTGATATTCCCCTCCCTCACACACACACAAACCCTGTCTGATATTCCCCTCACTCACACACACACACGAACCCTGTCTGATATTCCCCTCTCACAAATACACACATAAACCCTGTCTGATATTCCCCTCCCTCACACACACACACAAACCCTGTCTGATATTCCCCTCTCACACACACACACAAACCCTGTCTGATATTCCCCTCTCACAAACACACAAACACTTTCTGATATTCCCCTCTCACCCACACACAAACCCTGTGTGATAATCCCCTCTCAAACACACAAACCCTGTCTGATATTCCCCTCTCACACACACACACAAATCCTGTCTGATATTCCCCTCTCACAAACACACAAACACTTTCTGATATTCCCCTCCCTCACACACACAGATAAACCCTGTCTGATATTACCCTCCATCACACACACACAAACCCTGTCTGATATTCCCCTCTCACACACACACACAAACCCTGTCTGATATTCCCCTCTCACAAACACACAAACACTTTCTGATATTCCCCTCTCACCCACGCACAAACCCTGTCTGATAATCCCCTCTCAAACACACAAACCCTGTCTGATATTCCCCTCTCTCACACACAGATAAACCCTGTCTGATATTCGCCTCTCTCACACACTCAAACCCTGTCTGATATTCCCCTCTCACACACACATAAATCCTGTCTGATATTCCCCTCTCTCACGCACACAAACCCTGTCTGATATTCCCCTCTCTTTCACACACAGAAACCCTGTCTGATATTCCTCTCTCTCTCACAAACCCTGTCTGATATTCCCCTCTCTTTCACACACAGAAACCCTATCTAATATTCTTCTCTTTCACACACAGAAACCCTGTCTGATATTCCCCTCTCTCACACACACACAAACCCTGTCTGATATTCCCCTCTCTCACACACACAAACCCTGTCTGATATTCCCCTCTCTCACACACACACAAACCCTGTCTGATATTCACCTCTCTCACACACACACAAACCCTGTCTGATATTCCCCTCTCTCACACACACAAACCCTGTCTGATATTCCCCTCTCACACACACACAAACCCTGTCTGATATTCACCTCTCTCACACACACAAACCCTGTATGATATTCCCTTCTCAGACACACACAAACCCTGCCTAATATTCCCCTCTCTCACACACTCAAATCCTCTCCGATATTCCCCTCTCACATACACACACACACCAAAACCCTGTCTGATATTCCCCTCTCTCACACACACAAACCCTGTCTGATATTCCCCTCTCTCACACACACCAAAACCCTGTCTGATTATCCCATCTCTTTCACACACAGAAACCCTGTCTGATAATCCCGTCTCTCACACACACAAACCCTGTCTGACATTCCCCACTCTCACACACACAAATACTATCTGATATTTCCCTGTCTCACACAAGAACCCTGTCTGACATTCCCCTCTCTCACACACAAATACTATCTGATATTTCCCTGTCTCACACACAAACCCTGTTTGATATTCCCCTCCTTCACACACACACAAACCCTGTCTGATATTCCCCTCTCACCCACACACAAACCCTGTCTGATATTCACCTCCCTCACACACACAGATAAACACTGTCTGATATTACCCTCACACACACACACAAACCCTGTCTGATATTCCCCTCTCACACACACAAAAACTGTCTGATATTCCCCTCTCACACACACAAACCCTGTCTGATATTCCCCTCCCTCACACACACTCACGAACCCTGTCTGATATTCCCCTCTCACAAATACACACATAAACCCTGTCTGATATTCCCCTCCCTCACACACACACACAAACCCTGTCTGATATTCCCCTCTCACACACACGGACAAACCCTGTCTGATATTCCCCTCTCACAAACACACAAACACTTTCTGATATTCCCCTCTCACCCACACACAAACCCTGTGTGATAATCCCCTCTCAAACACACAAACCCTGTCTGATATTCCCCTCTCACACACAGATAAACCCTGTCTGATATTCGCCTCTCACACACTCAAACCCTGTCTGATATGCCCCTCTCACACACACATAAATCCTGTCTGATATTCCCCTCTCTCACGCACACAAACCCTGTCTGATATTCCCGTCTCTTTCACACACAGAAACCCTGTCTGATATTCCTCTCCCTCTCTCAAACCCTGTCTGATATTCCCCTCTCTTTCACACACAGAAACCCTATCTAATATTCTTCTCTTTCACAAACAGAAACCCTGTCTGATATTCCTCTCTCTCACACAAACCCTGTCTGATATTCCCCTCTCTCTCACACACACAAACCCTGTCTGATATTCCCCTCTCTCACACACACAAACCCTGTCTGATATTCCCCTCTCTCACACACACACAAACCCTGTCTGATATTCACCTCTGTCACACGCACAAACCCTGTCTGATATTGCCCTCTCACACACACACAAACCCTGTCTGATATTCACCTCTCTCACACACACAAACCCTGTATGATATACACTTCACAGACACACACAAACCCTGCCTAATATTCCCCTCACTCACACACTCAAATCCTCTCCGATATTCCCCTCTCACATACACACACACACCAAAACCCTGTCTGATATTCCCCTCTCTCACACACACAAACCCTGTCTGATATTCCCCTCTCTCACACACACCAAAACCCTGTCTGATTATCCCATCCCTTTCACACACAGAAACCCTGTCTGATAATCCCGTCTCTCACACACACAAATCCTGTCTGATATTCCCCTCTCTCACACACACACAAACCCTGTCTGATATTCACCTCTCTCACACACACAAACCCTGTCTGATATTACCCTCCATCATACACACAAACCCTGTCTGATATTGCCCTCTCACACACACACAAACCCTGTCAGATATTCCCCTCTCACAAACACACAAATACTTTCTGATATTCCCCTCTCACACACAGATAAACCCTGTCTAATATTCCCCTCTCTCACACACAGATAAACCCTGTCTGATATTCGCCTCTCACACATACACAAACCCTGTCTGATATTCGCCTCTCTCACACACACAAACCCTGTCTGATATTACCCTCTCACACACACAAACCCTGTCTGATAGCCCCTCCCTCACACACACACAAACCTTGTCTGATATTCCCCTCACTCACACACAAACAAACCCTATCTGATATTCCCCTCTCACAAATACACATGTAAACCCTGTCTGATATTCCCCTGCCTCACACACACACACACAAACCCTGTCTGATATTCCCCTCTCACACACACGGACAAACCCTGTCTGATATTCCCCTCTCACAAACACACAAACATTTTCTGATATTCCCCTCTCACCCACACACAAACCCTGTCTGATATTCCCCTCTCACAAACACACAAACCCTGTCTGATATTCCCCTCTCACACGCACACAAACCCTGTCTGATATTCCCCTCTCACAGACAGATAAACCATGTCTAATATTCCCCTCTCTCACACATAGATAAACCCTGTCTGATATTCCCCTCACTCACACACACACACGAACCCTGTCTGATATTCCCCTCTCACAAATACACACACAAACCCTGTTTGATATTCCCCTCCCTCACACACACACACAAACCCTGTCTGATATTCCCCTCTCACCCACACACAAACCCTGTCTGATATTCACCTCCCTCACACACACAGATAAACACTGTCTGATATTACCCTCACACACACACACAAACCCTGTCTGATATTCCCCTCTCACACACACAAAAACTGTCTGATATTCCCCTCTCACACACACAAACCCTGTCTGATATTCCCCTCCCTCACACACACACAAACCCTGTCTGATATTCCCCTCACTCACACACACACACGAACCCTGTCTGATATTCCCCTCTCACAAATACACACATAAACCCTGTCTGATATTCCCCTCCCTCACACACACACACAAACCCTGTCTGATATTCCCCTCTCACACACACACACAAACCCTGTCTGATATTCCCCTCTCACAAACACACAAACACTTTCTGATATTCCCCTCTCACCCACACACAAACCCTGTGTGATAATCCCCTCTCAAACACACAAACCCTGTCTGATATTCCCCTCTCACACACACACACAAATCCTGTCTGATATTCCCCTCTCACAAACACACAAACACTTTCTGATATTCCCCTCCCTCACACACACAGATAAACCCTGTCTGATATTACCCTCCATCACACACACACAAACCCTGTCTGATATTCCCCTCTCACACACACACACAAACCCTGTCTGATATTCCCCTCTCACAAACACTTTCTGATATTCCCCTCTCACCCACGCACAAACCCTGTCTGATAATCCCCTCTCAAACACACAAACCCTGTCTGATATTCCCCTCTCTCACACACAGATAAACCCTGTCTGATATTCGCCTCTCTCACACACTCAAACCCTGTCTGATATTCCCCTCTCACACACACATAAATCCTGTCTGATATTCCCCTCTCTCACGCACACAAACCCTGTCTGATATTCCCCTCTCTTTCACACACAGAAACCCTGTCTGATATTCCTCTCTCTCTCACAAACCCTGTCTGATATTCCCCTCTCTTTCACACACAGAAACCCTATCTAATATTCTTCTCTTTCACACACAGAAACCCTGTCTGATATTCCCCTCTCTCACACACACACAAACCCTGTCTGATATTCCCCTCTCTCACACACACAAACCCTGTCTGATATTCCCCTCTCTCACACACACACAAACCCTGTCTGATATTCACCTCTCTCACACACACACAAACCCTGTCTGATATTCCCCTCTCTCACACACACAAACCCTGTCTGATATTCCCCTCTCACACACACACAAACCCTGTCTGATATTCACCTCTCTCACACACACAAACCCTGTATGATATTCCCTTCTCAGACACACACAAACCCTGCCTAATATTCCCCTCTCTCACACACTCAAATCCTCTCCGATATTCCCCTCTCACATACACACACACACCAAAACCCTGTCTGATATTCCCCTCTCTCACACACACAAACCCTGTCTGATATTCCCCTCTCTCACACACGCCAAAACCCTGTCTGATTATCCCATCTCTTTCACACACAGAAACCCTGTCTGATAATCCCGTCTCTCACACACACAAACCCTGTCTGACATTCCCCACTCTCACACACACAAATACTATCTGATATTTCCCTGTCTCACACAAGAACCCTGTCTGACATTCCCCTCTCTCACACACAAATACTATCTGATATTTCCCTGTCTCACACACAAACCCTGTTTGATATTCCCCTCCTTCACACACACACAAACCCTGTCTGATATTCCCCTCTCACCCACACACAAACCCTGTCTGATATTCACCTCCCTCACACACACAGATAAACACTGTCTGATATTACCCTCACACACACACACACAAACCCTGTCTGATATTCCCCTCTCACACACACAAAAACTGTCTGATATTCCCCTCTCACACACACAAACCCTGTCTGATATTCCCCTCCCTCACACACACTCACGAACCCTGTCTGATATTCCCCTCTCACAAATACACACATAAACCCTGTCTGATATTCCCCTCCCTCACACACACACACAAACCCTGTCTGATATTCCCCTCTCACACACACGTACAAACCCTGTCTGATATTCCCCTCTCACAAACACACAAACACTTTCTGATATTCCCCTCTCACCCACACACAAACCCTGTGTGATAATCCCCTCTCAAACACACAAACCCTGTCTGATATTCCCCTCTCACACACAGATAAACCCTGTCTGATATTCGCCTCTCACACACTCAAACCCTGTCTGATATGCCCCTCTCACACACACATAAATCCTGTCTGATATTCCCCTCTCTCACGCACACAAACCCTGTCTGATATTCCCGTCTCTCTCACACACACAAACCCTGTCTGATATTCCCCTCTCTCACACACACAAACCCTGTCTGATATTCCCCTCTCTCACACACACACAAACCCTGTCTGATATTCACCTCTGTCACACACACAAACCCTGTCTGATATTGCCCTCTCACACACACACAAACCCTGTCTGATATTCACCTCTCTCACACACACAAACCCTGTATGATATACACTTCACAGACACACACAAACCCTGCCTAATATTCCCCTCACTCACACACTCAAATCCTCTCCGATATTCCCCTCTCACATACACACACACACCAAAACCCTGTCTGATATTCCCCTCTCACACACACATAAATCCTGTCTGATATTCCCCTCTCTCACGCACACAAACCCTGTCTGATATTCCCCTCTCTTTCACACACAGAAACCCTGTCTGATATTCCTCTCTCTCTCACAAACCCTGTCTGATATTCCCCTCTCTTTCACACACAGAAACCCTATCTAATATTCTTCTCTTTCACACACAGAAACCCTGTCTGATATTCCCCTCTCTCACACACACACAAACCCTGTCTGATATTCCCCTCTCTCACACACACAAACCCTGTCTGATATTCCCCTCTCTCACACACACACAAACCCTGTCTGATATTCACCTCTCTCACACACACACAAACCCTGTCTGATATTCACCTCTCTCACACACACACAAACCCTGTCTGATATTCCCCTCTCTCACACACACAAACCCTGTCTGATATTCCCCTCTCACACACACACAAACCCTGTCTGATATTCACCTCTCTCACACACACAAACCCTGTATGATATTCCCTTCTCAGACACACACAAACCCTGCCTAATATTCCCCTCTCTCACACACTCAAATCCTCTCCGATATTCCCCTCTCACATACACACACACACCAAAACCCTGTCTGATATTCCCCTCTCTCACACACACAAACCCTGTCTGATATTCCCCTCTCTCACACACACCAAAACCCTGTCTGATTATCCCATCTCTTTCACACACAGAAACCCTGTCTGATAATCCCGTCTCTCACACACACAAACCCTGTCTGACATTCCCCACTCTCACACACACAAATACTATCTGATATTTCCCTGTCTCACACAAGAACCCTGTCTGACATTCCCCTCTCTCACACACAAATACTATCTGATATTTCCCTGTCTCACACACAAACCCTGTTTGATATTCCCCTCCTTCACACACACACAAACCCTGTCTGATATTCCCCTCTCACCCACACACAAACCCTGTCTGATATTCACCTCCCTCACACACACAGATAAACACTGTCTGATATTACCCTCACACACACACACACAAACCCTGTCTGATATTCCCCTCTCACACACACAAAAACTGTCTGATATTCCCCTCTCACACACACAAACCCTGTCTGATATTCCCCTCCCTCACACACACTCACGAACCCTGTCTGATATTCCCCTCTCACAAATACACACATAAACCCTGTCTGATATTCCCCTCCCTCACACACACACACAAACCCTGTCTGATATTCCCCTCTCACACACACGGACAAACCCTGTCTGATATTCCCCTCTCACAAACACACAAACACTTTCTGATATTCCCCTCTCACACACAGATAAACCCTGTCTAATATTCCCCTCTCTCACACACAGATAAACCCTGTCTGATATTCGCCTCTCACACATACACAAACCCTGTCTGATATTCGCCTCTCTCACACACACAAACCCTGTCTGATATTACCCTCTCACACACACAAACCTTGTCTGATATTCCCCTCTCACACACACAAACCCTGTCTGGTATTCCCCTCTCACACACACAAACCCTGTCTGATAGCCCCTCCCTCACACACACACAAACCTTGTCTGATATTCCCCTCACTCACACACAAACAAACCCTATCTGATATTCCCCTCTCACAAATACACATGCAAACCCTGTCTGATATTCCCCTCTCACACACACGGACAAACCCTGTCTGATATTCCCCTCTCACAAACACACAAACATTTTCTGATATTCCCCTCTCACCCACACACAAACCCTGTCTGATATTCCCCTCTCACAAACACACAAACCCTGTCTGATATTCCCCTCTCACACGCACACAAACCCTGTCTGATATTCCCCTCTCACAGACAGATAAACCATGTCTAATATTCCCCTCTCTCACACACAGATAAACCCTGTCTGATATTCCCCTCTCACACATACACAAACCCTGTCTGATATTCACCTCTCTCACTCACACAAACCCTGTCTGATATTCACATCTCTCACACACACAAACCCTGTCTGATATTCCCCTCTCAAACACACATAAACCCTGTCTGATATTCCCCTCTCTCACGCACACAAACCCTGTCTGATATTCCCCTCTGTTTCACACACAGAATCCCTGTCTGATATTCTTCTCTTTCACACCCAGAAACCCTGTTTGATATTCCTCTCTCTCACACACAGACAACCCCTGTCTGATATTCCCCTCTCTCACACCCACAAATCCTGTCTGATATTCCCCTCTCTCACACACACACAAACCCTGTCTGATATTCACCTCTCTCACACACACAACCCCTGTCTGATATTCCCCTCTCACACACACACAAACCATGTCTGATATTCACCTCTCTCACACGCACAAACCCTGTATGATATTCCCTTCTCAGACACACACAAACCCTGCCTAATATTCCCCTCTCTCACACACTCAAATCCTCTCCGATATTCCCCTCTCACACACACAAACCCAATCTGATAATCCCCTCTCTTTCACGCACAGAAACCCTGTCTGATAATCCCCTCACTCACACACACAAACCCTGTCTGATAATCCCCTCTCTTTCACACACAGAAACCCTGTCTGATAATCCCCTCTCTCACGCACACAAATCCTGTTTGATATTCCACTCTCATACACACTTATCCTCTCCGATATTCCCCTCTCACATACACACACACACACCAAAACACTGTCTGATATTCTCCTCTCTCACACACACAAACCCTGTCTGGTATTCCCTTCTCACACACACAAACCCTGTCTGATATCCCCTCCCTCACATACACACAAACCCTGTCTGATGTTCCCCTCCCTCACACACACACAAACCCTGTCTGATATTCCCCTCCCTCACACACACACAAACCCTGTCTGATATTCCCCTCTCAAACACACACACAGACCCTGTCTGATATACCCCTCCCTCACACACACACAAACCCTGTCTGATATACCCCTCTCACAAACACACAAACCCTGTCTGATATTCCCCTCTCACCCACACACAAATCCTGTCTGATATTCCCCTATCACAAACACACAAACCCTGTCTGATATTCCCCTCTCACACACACAGATAAACCCTGTCTGATATTCCCCTCTCACACACACACACAAACCCTGTCTGATATTCCCCTCCCTCACACACACACACAAACCCTGTCTGATATTCCCCTCTCACACACACACACAAACCCTGTCTGATATTCCCCTCTCACAAACACACAAACACTTCCTGATATTCCCCTCTCACCTACACACAAACCCTGTCTGATAATCCCCTCTCAAACACACAAACCCTGTCTGATATTCCCCTCTCACAAACACACAAACCGTGTGTGATATTCCCCTCTCACACACAGATAAACCCTGTCTGATATTCCCCTCTCTCACACACAGATAAACCCTGTCTGATATTCGCCTCTCACACATACACAAACCCTGTCTGATATTCCCCTCTCACACATACACAAACCCTGTCTGATATTCGCCTCTCTCACACACACAAAGCCTGTCTGATATAACCCTTTCACACACACAAACCCTGTCTGATATTCACCTCCGACACACACACACAAACCCTGTCTGATATTCCCCTCCCTCACACACACACAATCCCTGTCTGATATTCCGCTGTCACACACACACACAAACCCTGTCTGATATTCCCCTCCCTCACACACACACAAACCCTATCTGATATTCCCCTCTCACAAATACACATGTAAACCCTGTCTGATATTCCCCTGCCTCACACACACACACACAAACCCTGTCTAATATTCCCCTCTCACACACACGGACAAACCCTGTCTGATATTCCCCTCTCACAAACACACAAACATTTTCTGATATTCCCCTCTCACCCACACACAAACCCTGTCTGATATTCCCCTCTCACAAACACACAAACCCTGTCTGATATTCCCCTCTCACACGCACACAAACCCTGTCTGATATTCCCCTCTCACAGACAGATAAACCATGTCTAATATTCCCCTCTCTCACACACAGATAAACCCTGTCTGATATTCCCCTCTCACACATACACAAACCCTGTCTGATATTCACCTCTCTCACTCACACAAACCCTGTCTGATATTCACCTCTCTCACACACACAAACCCTGTCTGATATTCCCCTCTCAAACACACATAAACCCTGTCTGATATTCCCCTCTCTCACGCACACAAACCCTGTCTGATATTCCCCTCTGTTTCACACACAGAATCCCTGTCTGATATTCTTCTCTTTCACACCCAGAAACCCTGTTTGATATTCCTCTCTCTCACACACAGACAACCCCTGTCTGATATTCCCCTCTCTCACACCCACAAATCCTGTCTGATATTCCCCTCTCTCACACACACACAAACCCTGTCTGATATTCACCTCTCTCACACACACAACCCCTGTCTGATATTCCCCTCTCACACACACACAAACCATGTCTGATATTCACCTCTCTCACACGCACAAACCCTGTATGATATTCCCTTCTCAGACACACACAAACCCTGCCTAATATTCCCCTCTCTCACACACTCAAATCCTCTCCGATATTCCCCTCTCACACACACAAACCCAATCTGATAATCCCCTCTCTTTCACGCACAGAAACCCTGTCTGATAATCCCCTCACTCACACACACAAACCCTGTCTGATAATCCCCTCTCTTTCACACACAGAAACCCTGTCTGATAATCCCCTCTCTCACGCACACAAATCCTGTTTGATATTCCACTCTCATACACACTTATCCTCTCCGATATTCCCCTCTCACATACACACACACACACCAAAACACTGTCTGATATTCTCCTCTCTCACACACACAAACCCTGTCTGGTATTCCCTTCTCACACACACAAACCCTGTCTGATATCCCCTCCCTCACATACACACAAACCCTGTCTGATGTTCCCCTCCCTCACACACACACAAACCCTGTCTGATATTCCCCTCCCTCACACACACACAAACCCTGTCTGATATTCCCCTCTCAAACACACACACAGACCCTGTCTGATATACCCCTCCCTCACACACACACAAACCCTGTCTGATATACCCCTCTCACAAACACACAAACCCTGTCTGATATTCCCCTCTCACCCACACACAAATCCTGTCTGATATTCCCCTATCACAAACACACAAACCCTGTCTGATATTCCCCTCTCACACACACAGATAAACCCTGTCTGATATTCCCCTCTCACACACACACACAAACCCTGTCTGATATTCCCCTCCCTCACACACACACACAAACCCTGTCTGATATTCCCCTCTCACACACACACACAAACCCTGTCTGATATTCCCCTCTCACAAACACACAAACACTTCCTGATATTCCCCTCTCACCTACACACAAACCCTGTCTGATAATCCCCTCTCAAACACACAAACCCTGTCTGATATTCCCCTCTCACAAACACACAAACCGTGTGTGATATTCCCCTCTCACACACAGATAAACCCTGTCTGATATTCCCCTCTCTCACACACAGATAAACCCTGTCTGATATTCGCCTCTCACACATACACAAACCCTGTCTGATATTCCCCTCTCACACATACACAAACCCTGTCTGATATTCGCCTCTCTCACACACACAAAGCCTGTCTGATATAACCCTTTCACACACACAAACCCTGTCTGATATTCACCTCCGACACACACACACAAACCCTGTCTGATATTCCCCTCCCTCACACACACACAATCCCTGTCTGATATTCCGCTGTCACACACACACACAAACCCTGTCTGATATTCCCCTCCCTCACACACACACAAACCCTGTCTGATATTCCCCTCTCACAAACACACACAAACCCTGTCTGATATTCCCCTCTCACACACACACACAAACCCTGTCTGATATTCCCCTCTCACAAACACACAAACACTTTCTGATATTCCACTCTCACACACACAGATAAACCCTGTCTGATATTCCCCTCTCTCACACACAGATAAACCCTGTCTGATATTCGCCTCTCACACATACACAAACCCTGTCTGATCTTCCCCTCTCACACATACAGGGTTTGTGTCTGATATTCAACTCTCTCAAACACACAAACCATGTCTGAAATTCCCCTCTCTCACACACACAAACCCTGTCTGATATTCCCCTCTCTTTCACACACACAAACACTTTCTGATATTCCTCTCTCTCACACAAACCCTGTCTGATATTCCCCTCTCTCACACACACAAACCCTGTCTGATATTCCCCTCTCTCACACACACACAAACCCTGTCTGATATTCACCTCTCTCACACACACAAACCCTGTCTGATATTCCCCTCTCACACACACACAAATCCTCTCCGATATTCCCCTCTCACATACACACACACACACCAAAACCCTGTCTGATATTCCCCTCTCTCACACACACCAAAACCATGTCTGATATTCCCCTCTCACACACACACCAAAACCCTGTCTGATAATCCCCTCTCTTTCACACACAGAAACCCAGTCTGATAAACCCCTCTGTCACACACAGAAACCCTGTCTGATAATCCGCTCTCTCACACTCACAAATTCTGTTTGATATTCCCCTCTCATACACACTAATCCTCTCAGATATTCCCCTCTCACATACACACACACACCAAAACCCTGTCTGATATTCCCCTCTCTCACACACACAAACCCTGTCTGATATTCCCCTCTCTCACACACACAAACCCTGTCTGATATTCCCCTCTCTCACACACAACCACTGTCTGATATTTGCCTCTTACACACACACTAATCCAGTCTGATATTCCCCTCTTACACACACTAATCCTGTCTGATATACCCTTCTCTCACACACACAAACCCTGTCTGATATTCCCCTCTCACACACACACACAAACCCTGTCTGATATTCCCCACTCACACACACACAAACCCTGTCTGATATTCCACTCTCACACACACACACACAAACCCTGTATCACATTCCCCTCCCTCACACACACACACAAACCCTGTCTGATATTCCCCTCACACACACACACACACACAAACCCTGTCTGATATTCCCCTCTCTTACACACACACAAACCCTGTCTGATATTCACCTCTCTCACACACACAAACCCTGTCTGATATTCCCCTCTCACAAACACACAAACACTTCCTGATATACCCCTCTCACCCTCACACAAACCCTGTCTGATAATCCCCTCTCAAACACACAAACCCTTTCTGATATTCCCCTCTCTCACACACAGATAAACCCTGTCTGACATTCGCCTTGCTCACACACTCAAACCCTGTCTGATATTCCCCTCTCACACACACAGATAAACCATGTCTGATATTCGCCTCTCACACATACACAAACCCTGTCTGATATTCCCCTCTCACACATACACAAACCCTGTCTGATATTCGCCTCTCTCACACACACAAACCCTGTCTGATATTACCCTTTCACACACACAAACCCTGTCTGATATTCACCTCCTACACACACACACAAACCCTGTCTGACATTCCCCTCCCTCACACACACACAAATCCTGTCTGATATTCCGCTGTCACACACACACACAAACCCTGTCTGATATTCCCCTCCCTCACACATACACAAACACTGTCTGATATTCCCCTCTCACACACACACACAAACCCTGTCTGATATTCCCCTCTCACACACACACACAAACCCTGTCTGATATTCCCCTCTCACAAACACGCAAACACTTTCTGATATTCCACTCTCACACACACACAAACCCTGTCTGATATTCCCCTCTCTCAAACACACAAACCCTGTCTCATGTTCCCTTCACACACACATAAACCCTGTCTGATATTCCCCTCTCTCACACACAGATAAACCATGTCTGATATTCGCCTCTCACACATACACAAACACTGTCTGATCTTCCCCTCTCACACATACAGGGTTTGTGTCTGATATTCACCTCTCTCAAACACACAAACCATGTCTGAAATTCCCCTCTCTCACACACACAAACCCTGTCTGATATTCCCCTCTCTTTCACACACACAAACACTTTCTGATATTCCACTCTCTCACACAAACCCTGTCTGATATTCCCCTCTCTCACACACACAAACCCTGTCTGATATTCCCCTCTCTCACACACACACAAACCCTGTCTGATATTCACCTCTCTCACACACACGAACCCTGTCTGATATTCCCCTCTCACACACACACAAACCCTGTCTGATATTCACCTCTCTCACACACACAAACCCTGTATGATATTCCCTTCTCAGACACACACAAACCCTGCCTAATATTCCCCTCTCTCACACACACAAATCCTCTCTGATATTCCCCTCTCACATACACACACACACACACCAAAACCCTGTCTGATATTCCCCTCTCTCACACACACCAAAACCATGTCTGATATTCCCCTCTCACACACACACAAACCCTGTCTGATAATCCCCTCTCTTTCACACACAGAAACCCAGTCTGATAAACCCCTCTGTCACACACAGAAACCCTGTCTGATAATCCCCCCTCTCACACACACAAATTCTATTTGATATTCCCCTCTCATACACACTAATCCTCTCCGATATTCCCCTCTCACATACACACACACACACCAAAACCCTGTCTGATATTCCCCTCTCTCACACACACAAACCCTGTCTGATATTCCCCTCTCTCACACACACAAACCCTGTCCGCTATTCCCCTCTCTCACACACAACCCCTGTCTGATATTCCCCTCTTACACACACACTAATCCAGTCTGATATTCCCCTCTCACACACACAAACCCTGTCTGATATTCCCCTCTCACACACACACACAAACCCTGTCTGATATTCCCAACTCACACACAGAAACCCTGTCTGACATTCACCTCCTTCACACACACACAAACCCTGTCTGATATTCCCCTCCCTCACACACACAAAACCTGTCTGATATCCCCTCCCTCACACACACACAAACCCTGTCTGATATTCCGCTGTCACACACACACACAAACCCTGTCTGATAGTCCCCTCCCTCACACACACACAAACCCTGTCTGATATTCCCCTCTCACACACACACACACAAACCCTGTCTGATAGTCCCCTCCCTCACATACACACAAACCCTGTCTGATATTCCCCTCTCACACACACACACACAAACCCTGTCTGACATTCCCCTCCCTCACACACACACACAAACCCTGTCTGATATTCCCCTCTCTTACACACACACAAACCCTGTCTAATATTCACCTCTCTCACACACACAAACCCTGTCTGATATTCCCACCTCTCACACACACAAACCCTGTCTGATATTCCCCTCTCTCACACACACAAACGCTGTCTGATATTCACATCTCTCACACACACAAACCCTGTCTGATATTCCCCTCTCAAACACACATAAACCCTGTCTGATATTCCCCTCTCTCACGCACACAAACCCTGTCTGATATTCCCCTCTGTTTCACACACAGAATCCCTGTCTGATATTCTTCTCTTTCACACCCAGAAACCCTGTTTGATATTCCTCTCTCTCACACACAGACAACCCCTGTCTGATATTCCCCTCTCTCACACCCACAAATCCTGTCTGATATTCCCCTCTCTCACACACACACAAACCCTGTCTGATATTCACCTCTCTCACACACACAACCCCTGTCTGATATTCCCCTCTCACACACACACAAACCATGTCTGATATTCACCTCTCTCACACGCACAAACCCTGTATGATATTCCCTTCTCAGACACACACAAACCCTGCCTAATATTCCCCTCTCTCACACACTCAAATCCTCTCCGATATTCCCCTCTCACACACACAAACCCAATCTGATAATCCCCTCTCTTTCACGCACAGAAACCCTGTCTGATAATCCCCTCACTCACACACACAAACCCTGTCTGATAATCCCCTCTCTTTCACACACAGAAACCCTGTCTGATAATCCCCTCTCTCACGCACACAAATCCTGTTTGATATTCCACTCTCATACACACTTATCCTCTCCGATATTCCCCTCTCACATACACACACACACACCAAAACACTGTCTGATATTCTCCTCTCTCACACACACAAACCCTGTCTGGTATTCCCTTCTCACACACACAAACCCTGTCTGATATCCCCTCCCTCACATACACACAAACCCTGTCTGATGTTCCCCTCCCTCACACACACACAAACCCTGTCTGATATTCCCCTCCCTCACACACACACAAACCCTGTCTGATATTCCCCTCTCAAACACACACACAGACCCTGTCTGATATACCCCTCCCTCACACACACACAAACCCTGTCTGATATACCCCTCTCACAAACACACAAACCCTGTCTGATATTCCCCTCTCACCCACACACAAATCCTGTCTGATATTCCCCTATCACAAACACACAAACCCTGTCTGATATTCCCCTCTCACACACACAGATAAACCCTGTCTGATATTCCCCTCTCACACACACACACAAACCCTGTCTGATATTCCCCTCCCTCACACACACACACAAACCCTGTCTGATATTCCCCTCTCACACACACACACAAACCCTGTCTGATATTCCCCTCTCACAAACACACAAACACTTCCTGATATTCCCCTCTCACCTACACACAAACCCTGTCTGATAATCCCCTCTCAAACACACAAACCCTGTCTGATATTCCCCTCTCACAAACACACAAACCGTGTGTGATATTCCCCTCTCACACACAGATAAACCCTGTCTGATATTCCCCTCTCTCACACACAGATAAACCCTGTCTGATATTCGCCTCTCACACATACACAAACCCTGTCTGATATTCCCCTCTCACACATACACAAACCCTGTCTGATATTCGCCTCTCTCACACACACAAAGCCTGTCTGATATAACCCTTTCACACACACAAACCCTGTCTGATATTCACCTCCGACACACACACACAAACCCTGTCTGATATTCCCCTCCCTCACACACACACAATCCCTGTCTGATATTCCGCTGTCACACACACACACAAACCCTGTCTGATATTCCCCTCCCTCACACACACACAAACCCTGTCTGATATTCCCCTCTCACAAACACACACAAACCCTGTCTGATATTCCCCTCTCACACACACACACAAACCCTGTCTGATATTCCCCTCTCACAAACACACAAACACTTTCTGATATTCCACTCTCACACACACAGATAAACCCTGTCTGATATTCCCCTCTCTCACACACAGATAAACCCTGTCTGATATTCGCCTCTCACACATACACAAACCCTGTCTGATCTTCCCCTCTCACACATACAGGGTTTGTGTCTGATATTCAACTCTCTCAAACACACAAACCATGTCTGAAATTCCCCTCTCTCACACACACAAACCCTGTCTGATATTCCCCTCTCTTTCACACACACAAACACTTTCTGATATTCCTCTCTCTCACACAAACCCTGTCTGATATTCCCCTCTCTCACACACACAAACCCTGTCTGATATTCCCCTCTCTCACACACACACAAACCCTGTCTGATATTCACCTCTCTCACACACACAAACCCTGTCTGATATTCCCCTCTCACACACACACAAATCCTCTCCGATATTCCCCTCTCACATACACACACACACACCAAAACCCTGTCTGATATTCCCCTCTCTCACACACACCAAAACCATGTCTGATATTCCCCTCTCACACACACACCAAAACCCTGTCTGATAATCCCCTCTCTTTCACACACAGAAACCCAGTCTGATAAACCCCTCTGTCACACACAGAAACCCTGTCTGATAATCCGCTCTCTCACACTCACAAATTCTGTTTGATATTCCCCTCTCATACACACTAATCCTCTCAGATATTCCCCTCTCACATACACACACACACCAAAACCCTGTCTGATATTCCCCTCTCTCACACACACAAACCCTGTCTGATATTCCCCTCTCTCACACACACAAACCCTGTCTGATATTCCCCTCTCTCACACACAACCACTGTCTGATATTTGCCTCTTACACACACACTAATCCAGTCTGATATTCCCCTCTTACACACACTAATCCTGTCTGATATACCCTTCTCTCACACACACAAACCCTGTCTGATATTCCCCTCTCACACACACACACAAACCCTGTCTGATATTCCCCACTCACACACACACAAACCCTGTCTGATATTCCACTCTCACACACACACACACAAACCCTGTATCACATTCCCCTCCCTCACACACACACACAAACCCTGTCTGATATTCCCCTCACACACACACACACACACAAACCCTGTCTGATATTCCCCTCTCTTACACACACACAAACCCTGTCTGATATTCACCTCTCTCACACACACAAACCCTGTCTGATATTCCCCTCTCACAAACACACAAACACTTCCTGATATACCCCTCTCACCCTCACACAAACCCTGTCTGATAATCCCCTCTCAAACACACAAACCCTTTCTGATATTCCCCTCTCTCACACACAGATAAACCCTGTCTGACATTCGCCTTGCTCACACACTCAAACCCTGTCTGATATTCCCCTCTCACACACACAGATAAACCATGTCTGATATTCGCCTCTCACACATACACAAACCCTGTCTGATATTCCCCTCTCACACATACACAAACCCTGTCTGATATTCGCCTCTCTCACACACACAAACCCTGTCTGATATTACCCTTTCACACACACAAACCCTGTCTGATATTCACCTCCTACACACACACACAAACCCTGTCTGACATTCCCCTCCCTCACACACACACAAATCCTGTCTGATATTCCGCTGTCACACACACACACAAACCCTGTCTGATATTCCCCTCCCTCACACATACACAAACACTGTCTGATATTCCCCTCTCACACACACACACAAACCCTGTCTGATATTCCCCTCTCACACACACACACAAACCCTGTCTGATATTCCCCTCTCACAAACACGCAAACACTTTCTGATATTCCACTCTCACACACACACAAACCCTGTCTGATATTCCCCTCTCTCAAACACACAAACCCTGTCTCATGTTCCCTTCACACACACATAAACCCTGTCTGATATTCCCCTCTCTCACACACAGATAAACCATGTCTGATATTCGCCTCTCACACATACACAAACACTGTCTGATCTTCCCCTCTCACACATACAGGGTTTGTGTCTGATATTCACCTCTCTCAAACACACAAACCATGTCTGAAATTCCCCTCTCTCACACACACAAACCCTGTCTGATATTCCCCTCTCTTTCACACACACAAACACTTTCTGATATTCCACTCTCTCACACAAACCCTGTCTGATATTCCCCTCTCTCACACACACAAACCCTGTCTGATATTCCCCTCTCTCACACACACACAAACCCTGTCTGATATTCACCTCTCTCACACACACGAACCCTGTCTGATATTCCCCTCTCACACACACACAAACCCTGTCTGATATTCACCTCTCTCACACACACAAACCCTGTATGATATTCCCTTCTCAGACACACACAAACCCTGCCTAATATTCCCCTCTCTCACACACACAAATCCTCTCTGATATTCCCCTCTCACATACACACACACACACCAAAACCCTGTCTGATATTCCCCTCTCTCACACACACCAAAACCATGTCTGATATTCCCCTCTCACACACACACAAACCCTGTCTGATAATCCCCTCTCTTTCACACACAGAAACCCAGTCTGATAAACCCCTCTGTCACACACAGAAACCCTGTCTGATAATCCCCCCTCTCACACACACAAATTCTATTTGATATTCCCCTCTCATACACACTAATCCTCTCCGATATTCCCCTCTCACATACACACACACACACCAAAACCCTGTCTGATATTCCCCTCTCTCACACACACAAACCCTGTCTGATATTCCCCTCTCTCACACACACAAACCCTGTCCGCTATTCCCCTCTCTCACACACAACCCCTGTCTGATATTCCCCTCTTACACACACACTAATCCAGTCTGATATTCCCCTCTCACACACACAAACCCTGTCTGATATTCCCCTCTCACACACACACACAAACCCTGTCTGATATTCCCAACTCACACACAGAAACCCTGTCTGACATTCACCTCCTTCACACACACACAAACCCTGTCTGATATTCCCCTCCCTCACACACACAAAACCTGTCTGATATCCCCTCCCTCACACACACACAAACCCTGTCTGATATTCCGCTGTCACACACACACACAAACCCTGTCTGATAGTCCCCTCCCTCACACACACACAAACCCTGTCTGATATTCCCCTCTCACACACACACACACAAACCCTGTCTGATAGTCCCCTCCCTCACATACACACAAACCCTGTCTGATATTCCCCTCTCACACACACACACACAAACCCTGTCTGACATTCCCCTCCCTCACACACACACACAAACCCTGTCTGATATTCCCCTCTCTTACACACACACAAACCCTGTCTAATATTCACCTCTCTCACACACACAAACCCTGTCTGATATTCCCACCTCTCACACACACAAACCCTGTCTGATATTCCCCTCTCTCACACACACAAACGCTGTCTGATATTCAACTCTCTCTCACACACAAAACCTGTATGATATTCCCTTCTCAGACACACACAAACCGTTCCTAATATTCCCCTCTCTCACAGACACAAATCCTCTCCGATATTCCCCTCTCACATACACACACACACACCAAAACCCTGTCTGATATTCCCCTCTCTCACACACACAAGCCCTGTCTGATATTCCCACCTCTCACACACACAAACCCTGTCTGATATTCCGCTGTCACACACACACACAAACCCTGTCTGATATTCCCCTCCCTCACACACACACAAACCCTGTCTGATATTCCCCTCTCACACACACACACACAAACCCTGTCTCACATTCCCCTCCCTCACACACACACACAAACCCTGTCTGATATTCCCCTCTCACACACACAAACCCTGTCTGATATTCCCCTCTCTTACACACACACACACCCTGTCTGATATTCACCTCTCTCTCACACACAAACCCTGTCTGATATTCCCCTCTCACAAACACACAAACACTTCCTGATATTCCCCTCTCACCCACACACAAACCCTGTCTGATAATCCCCTCTCAAACACACAAATCCTGTCTGATATTCCCCTCTCTCACACACAGATAAACCCTGTCTGATATTCGCCTCGCTCACACACTCAAACCCTGTCTGATATTCCCCTCTCACACACACAGATAAACCCTGTCTGATATTCGCCTCTCAGACATACACAAACCCTGTCTGATATTCCCCTCTCACACATACACAAACCCTGTCTGATATTCGCCTCTCTCACACACACAAACCCTATCTGATATTACCCTTTCACACACACAAACCCTGTCTGATATTCACCTCCTACACACACACACAAACCCTGTCTGATATTCCCCTCCCTCACACACACACAAATCCTGTCTGATATTCCGCTGTCACACACACACACAAACCCTGTCTGACATTCCCCTCCCTCACACACACACAAACCCTGTCTGATATTCCCCTCTCACAAACACACACAAACCCTGTCTGACATTCACCTCTCTCACACACACAAACCTTGTCTGATATTCCCCTCTCTCACACACACAAACGCTGTCTGATATTCCCCTCTCTTTTACACACACAAACACTTTCTGATATTCCTCTCTCTCACACAAACCCTGTCTGATATTCCCCTCTCTCACACACACATAAACCCTGTCTGATATTACCCTCTCTCACACACACACAAACCCTCTCTGATATTCCCCTCTCTCACACACACAAACCCTGTCTGATATTCCCCTCTCTTACACACACACAAACCCTGTCTGATATTCACCTCTCTCACACACACAAACCCTGTCTGATATTCCCCTCTCACATACACACAAACACTTCCTGATATACCCCTCTCACCCTCACACAAACCCTGTCTGATAATCCCCTCTCAAACACACAAACCCTGTCTGATATTCCCCTCTCTCACATACAGATAAACCCTGTCTGACATTCGCCTTGCTCACACACTCAAACCCTGTCTGATATTCCCCTCTCACACACACAGATAAACCATATCTGATATTCGCCTCTCACACATACACAAACCCTGTCTGATATTCCCCTCTCACACATACACAAACCCTGTCTGATATTCGCCTCTCTCACACACACAAACCCTGTCTGATATTACCCTTTCACACACACAAACCCTGTCTGATATTCACCTCCTACACACACACACAAACCCTGTCTGACATTCCCCTCCCTCACACACACACAAATCCTGTCTGATATTCCGCTGTCACACACACACACAAACCCTGTCTGATATTCCCCTCCCTCACACATACACAAACACTGTCTGATATTCCCCTCTCACAAACACACACAAACCCTGTCTGACATTCCCCTCCCTCACACACACACACAAAGCCTGTCTGATATTCCCCTCTCACACACACACACAAACCCTGTCTGATATTCCCCTCTCACACACACACACAAACCCTGTCTGATATTCCCCTCTCACAAACACGCAAACACTTTCTGATATTCCACTCTCACACACACACAAACCCTGTCTGATATTCCCCTCTCTCAAACACACAAACCCTGTCTCATGTTCCCTTCACACACACATAAACCCTGTCTGATATTCCCCTCTCTCACACACAGATAAACCATGTCTGATATTCGCCTCTCACACATACACAAACACTGTCTGATCTTCCCCTCTCACACATACAGGGTTTGTGCCTGATATTCACCTCTCTCAAACACACAAACCATGTCTGAAATTCCCCTCTCTCACACACACAAACCCTGTCTGATATTCCCCTCTCTTTCACACACACAAACACTTTCTGATATTCCACTCTCTCACACAAACCCTGTCTGATATTCCCCTCTCTCACACACACAAACCCTGTCTGATATTCCCCTCTCTCACACACACACAAACCCTGTCTGATATTCACCTCTCTCACACACACGAACCCTGTCTGATATTCCCCTCTCACACACACACAAACCCTGTCTGATATTCACCTCTCTCACACACACAAACCCTGTATGATATTCCCTTCTCAGACACACACAAACCCTGCCTAATATTCCCCTCTCTCACACACACAAATCCTCTCCGATATTCCCCTCTCACATACACACACACACACCAAAACCCTATCTGATATTCCCCTCTCTCACACACACCAAAACCATGTCTGATATTCCCCTCTCACACACACACAAACCCTGTCTGATAATCCCCTCTCTTTCACACACAGAAACCCAGTCTGATAAACCCCTCTGTCACACACAGAAACCCTGTCTGATAATCCCCTCTCTCACACACACAAATTCTATTTGATATTCCCCTCTCATACACACTAATCCTCTCCGATATTCCCCTCTCACATACACACACACACACCAAAACCCTGTCTGATATTCCCCTCTCTCACACACACAAACCCTGTCTGATATTCCCCTCTCTCACACACACAAACCCTGTCCGCTATTCCCCTCTCTCACACACAACCCCTGTCTGATATTCCCCTCTTACACACACACTAATCCAGTCTGATATTCCCCTCTCACACACACAAACCCTGTCTGATATTCCCCTCTCACACACACACACAAACCCTGTCTGATATTCCCAACTCACACACAGAAACCCTGTCTGACATTCACCTCCTTCACACACACACAAACCCTGTCTGATATTCCCCTCCCTCACACACACAAAACCTGTCTGATATCCCCTCCCTCACACACACACAAACCCTGTCTGATATTCCGCTGTCACACACACACACAAACCCTGTCTGATAGTCCCCTCCCTCACACACACACAAACCCTGTCTGATATTCCCCTCTCACACACACACACACAAACCCTGTCTGATATTCCCCTCTCACACACACACACACAAACCCTGTCTGACATTCCCCTCCCTCACACACACACACAAACCCTGTCTGATTTCCCCTCTCACACACACACACACAAACCCTGTCTGATATTCCCCTCTCTTACACACACACAAACCCTGTCTAATATTCACCTCTCTCACACACACAAACCCTGTCTAATATTCACCTCTCTCACACACACAAACCCTGTCTGATATTCCCCTCTCTCACACACACAAACCCTGTCTAATATTCACCTCTCTCACACACACAAACGCTGTCTGATATTCAACTCTCTCTCACACACAAAACCTGTATGATATTCCCTTCTCAGACACACACAAACCGTTCCTAATATTCCCCTCTCTCACAGACACAAATCCTCTCCGATATTCCCCTCTCACATAGAAACACACACACCAAATCCCTCTCTGATATTCACCTCTCTCACACACACACAAACCCTGTCTGATAATCCCCTCTCTTTCACACACAGAAACCCTGTCTGATAATCCCCTCTCTCACACACAGAAACCCTGTCTGATAATCCCCTCTCTCACACACACAAATTCGGTTTGATATTCCCCTCTCATACACACTAATCCTCTCCGATATTCCCCTCTCACATACACACACACACACCAAAACCCTGTCTGATATTCCCCTCTCTCACACACACAAGCCCTGTCTGATATTCCCACCTCTCACACACACAAACCCTGTCTGATATTCCGCTGTCACACACACACACAAACCCTGTCTGATATTCCCCTCCCTCACACACACACAAACCCTGTCTGATATTCCCCTCTCACACACACACACACAAACCCTGTCTCACATTCCCCTCCCTCACACACACACACAAACCCTGTCTGATATTCCCCTCTCACACACACAAACCCTGTCTGATATTCCCCTCTCTTACACACACACACACCCTGTCTGATATTCACCTCTCTCTCACACACAAACCCTGTCTGATATTCCCCTCTCACAAACACACAAACACTTCCTGATATTCCCCTCTCACCCACACACAAACCCTGTCTGATAATCCCCTCTCAAACACACAAATCCTGTCTGATATTCCCCTCTCTCACACACAGAAAAACCCTGTCTGATATTCGCCTCGCTCACACACTCAAACCCTGTCTGATATTCCCCTCTCACACACACAGATAAACCCTGTCTGATATTCGCCTCTCAGACATACACAAACCCTGTCTGATATTCCCCTCTCACACATACACAAACCCTGTCTGATATTCGCCTCTCTCACACACACAAACCCTATCTGATATTACCCTTTCACACACACAAACCCTGTCTGATATTCACCTCCTACACACACACACAAACCCTGTCTGATATTCCCCTCCCTCACACACACACAAATCCTGTCTGATATTCCGCTGTCACACACACACACAAACCCTGTCTGATATTCCCCTCCCTCACACACACACAAACCCTGTCTGATATTCCCCTCTCACAAACACACACAAACCCTGTCTGACATTCCCCTCCCTCACACACACACAAACCCTGTCTGATATTCCCCTCTCACAAACACACACAAACCCTGTCTGACATTCCCCTCCCTCACACACACACACAAACACTTTCTGATATTCCACTCTCACACACACACAAACCCTGTCTGATATTCCCCTCTCTCAAACACACAAATCCTGTCTGATGTTCCCTTCACACACACAGATAAACCCTGTCTGATATTCCCCTCTCTCACACACAGATAATCCCTGTCTGATATTCGCCTCTCACACATACACAAACCATGTCTGATATTCCCCTCTCACACATACAGGGTTTGTGTCTGATCTTCACCTCTCTCAAACACACAAACCATGTCTGAAATTCCCCTCTCTCACACACACAAACCCTGTCTGATATTCCCCTCTCTTTCACACACACAAACACTTTCTGATATTCCTCTCTCTCACACAAACCCTGTCTGATATTCCCCTCTCTCACACACACAAACCCTGTCTGATATTCCCCTCTCTCACACACACACAAACCCTGTCTGATATTCACCTCTCTCACACACACAAACCCTGTCTGATATTCCCCTCTCTCACACACAACCCCTGTCTGATATTCCCCTCTTACACACACACTAATCCAGTCTGATATTCCCCTCTCACACACACTAATCCTGTCTGATATACCCTTCTCTCACACACACAAACCCTGTCTGATATTCACCTCTCACACACACACACAAACCCTGTCTGATATTCCCCTCCCTCACACACACACAAACCCTGTCTGATATTCCCCTCTCACACACACACAAACAAACCCTGTCTGACATTCCCCTCCCTCACACACACACACAAACCCTGGCTGATATTCACCTCTCTCACACACACAAACCCTGTCTGATATTCCCTTCTCTTACACACACACAAACCCTGTCTGATATTCACCTCTCTCACACACACAAACCCTGTCTGATATTCCCCTCTCACACACACACAAACGCTGTCTGATATTCAGCTCTCTCTCACACACAAAACCTGTATGATATTCCCTTCTCAGACACACACAAACCCTTCCTAATATTCCCCTCTCTCACAGACACAAATCCTCTCCGATATTCCCTTCTCACATAGACAGACACACACCAAATCCCTGTCTGATATTCACCTCTCTCACACACACACAAATCCTGTCTGATAATCCCCTCTCTTTCACATTCAGAAACCCTGTCTGATAATCCCCTCTCTCACACACAGAAACCCTGTCTGATAATCCCCTCTCTCACACACACAAATTCGGTTTGATATTCCCCTCTCATACACACTAATCCTCTCCGATATTCCCCTCTCACATACACACACACACACCAAAACCCTGTCTGATATTCCCCTCTCTCACACACACAAACCCTGTCTGATATTCCCCTCTCTCACACACACAAACCCTGTCTGATATTCCCCTCTCTCACACACAACCCCTGTCTGATATTCCCCACTCACACACACACTAATCCAGTCTGATATTCCCCTCTCACACACACTAATCCTGTCTGATATACCCTTCTCTCACACACACAAACCCTGTCTGATATTCCCCTCTCACACACACACACAAACCCTGTCTGATATTCAACTCACACACAGAAACCCTGTCTGACATTCACCTCATTCACACACACACGCACCCTGTCTGATATTCCCCTCCCTCACACACACAAAACCTGTCTGATATCCCCTCCCTCATACACACACAAACCCTGTCTGATATTCCCCTCCCTCACACACACAAAACCTGTCTGATATCCCCTCCCTCACACACACACAAACCCTGTCTGATATTCCGCTGTCACACACACACACAAACCCTGTCCGATATTCCCCTCCCTCACACACACACAAACCCTGTCTGATATTCCCCTCTCACACACACACACACAAACCCTGTCTGACATTCCCCTCCCTCACACACACACACAAACCCTGTCTGATATTCCCCTCTCACACACACACACACAAACCCTGTCTGATATTCCCCTCTCTTACACACACACAAACCCTGGCTGATATTCACCTCTCTCACACACACAAACCCTGTCTGATATTCCCCTCTCACACACACACAAACGCTGTCTGATATTCACCTGTCTCTCACACACAAAACCTGTATGATATTCCCTTCTCAGACAGACACAAACCCTTCCTAATATTCCCCTCTCTCACAGACACAAATCCTCTCCGATATTCCCCTCTCACATAGACACACACACACCAAATCCCTGTCTGATATTCACCTCTCTCACACACACACAAACCCTGTCTGATAATCCCCTCTCTTTCACACACAGAAATCCTGTCTGATAATCCCCTCTCTCACACACAGAAACCCGGTCTGATAATCCCCTCTCTCAAACACACACAAACCCTGTCTGATATTCCCCTCTCACACACACACACAAACCCTGTCTGATATTCCCCTCTCTTACACACACACAAACCCTGTCTGATATTCACCTCTCTCAGACACACAAACCCTGTCTGATATTCCCCTCTCACACACACACAAACGCTGTCTGATATTCACCTCTCTCACACACACAAAACCTGTATGATATTCCCTTCGCAGACACAGACAAACCCTGCCTAATATTCCCCTCTCTCACAGACATAAATCCTCTCCGATATTCCCCTCTCACATGGACACACACACACCAAATCCCTGTCTGATATTCACCTCTCTCACACACACCATAACCCTGTCTGATATTCCCCTCTCACACACACACAAACCCTGTCTGATAATCCCCTCTCTTTCACACACAGAAACCCTGTCTGATAATCCCCTCTCTCACACACAGAAACCCTGTCTGATAATCCCCTCTCTCAAACACACAAACCCTGTCTGATGTTCCCTTCTCACACACAGATAAACCCTGTCTGATATTCCCCTCTCTCACACACAGATAAACCCTGTCTGATATTCGCCTCTCACACATACACAAACCCTGTCTGATATTCCCCTCTCACACATACACAAACCCTGTCTGATATTCACCTCTCTCACGCACACAAACCCTGTCAGATATTCCCCTCTCTTTCACACGCACACAAACCCTGTCTGATATTCCCCTCTCTTTCACACACACACAAACACTTTCTGATATTCCTCTCTCTCACACAAACCCTGTCTGATATTCCCCTCTCACACACACACAAACCCTGTCTGATATTCACCTCTCTCACACACACAAACCCTGTATGATATTCCCTTCTCAGACACACACAAACCCTGCCTAATATTCCCCTCTCTCACACACACAAATCCTCTCCGATATTCCCCTCTCACATACAGACACACACACCAAAACCCTGTCTGATATTCCCCTCTCACACACACACAAACCCTGTCTGATAATCCCCTCTCTTTCACACACAGAAACCCAGTCTGATAAACCCCTCTGTCACACACAGAAACCCTGTCTGATAATCCGCTCTCTCACACACACAAATTCTGTTGGATATTCCCCTCTCATACACACTAATCCTCTCTGATATTCCCCTCTCACATACACACACACACACCAAAACCCTGTCTGATATTCCCCTCTCTCACACACACAAACCCTGTCTGATATTCCCCTCTCTCACATACACAAACCCTGTCTGATATTCCGCTCTCTCACACACAACCCCTGTCTGATATTCCCCTCTCACACACACACTAATCCAGTCTGATATTCCCCTCTCACACACACTAATCCTGTCTGATATACCCTTCTCTCACACACACAAACCCTGTCTGATATTCCCCTCTCACACACACACACAAACCCTGTCTGATATTCCCCACTCACACACAGAAACCCTGTCCGATATTCACCTCCTTCACACACACACAAACCCTGTCTGATATTCCCCTCCCTCACACACACAAAACCTGTCTGATATCCCCTCCCTCACACACACACAAACCCTGTCTGATATTCCGCTGTCACACACACACACAAACCCTGTCTGATATTCCCCTCCCTCACACACACACAAACCCTGTCTGATATTCCCCTCTCACACACAAACACACAAACCCTGTCTGACATTCCCCTCCCTCACACACACACACAAACCCTGTCTGATATTCCCCTCTCACACACACACACACAAACCCTGTCTGATATTCCCCTCTCTTACACACACACAAACCCTGTCTGATATTCACCTCTCTCACACACACAAACCCTGTATGATATTCCCCTCTCACACACATACAAACGCTGTCTGATATTCACCTCTCTCTCACACACAAAACCTGTATGATATTCCCTTCTCAGACACCCACAAACCCTTCCTAATATTCCCCTCTCTCACAGACACAAATCCTCTCCGATATTCCCCTCTCACACAGACACACACACACCAAATCCCTGTCTGATATTCACCTCTCTCACACACACACAAACCCTGTCTGATAATCCCCTCTCTTTCACACACAGAAACCCTGTCTGATAATCCCCTCTGTCACACACAGAAACCCTGTCTGATAATCCCCTCTCTCACACACACAAATTCGGTTTGATATTCCCCTCTCATACACACTAATCCTCTCCGATATTCCCCTCTCACATACACACACACACACACACACACCAAAACCCTGTCTGATATTCCCCTCTCTCACACACACAAACCCTGTCTGATATTCCCCTCTCTCACACACACAAACCCTGTCTGATATTCCCCTCTCTCACACACAACCCCTGTCTGATATTCCCCACTCACACACACACTAATCCAGTCTGATATTCCCCTCTCACACACACTAATCCTGTCTGATATACCCTTCTCTCACACACACAAACCCTGTCTGATATTCCCCTCTCACACACACACACAAACCCTGTCTGATATTCCCCACTCACACACAGAAACCCTGTCTGATATTCACCTCCTTCACACACGCACAAACCCTGTCTGATATTCCCCTCCCTCACACACACAAACCCTGTCTGATATCCCCTCCCTCACACACACACAAACCCTGTCTGATATTCCGCTGTCACACACACACACGAACCCTGTCTGATATTCCCCTCCCTCACATACACACAAACCCTGTCTGATATTCCCCTCTCACACACACACACAAACCCTGTCTGACATTCCCCTCCCTCACACACACACACAAACCCTGTCTGATAATCCCCTCTGTCACACACAGAAACCCTGTCTGATAATCCCCTCTCTCACACACACAAATTCGGTTTGATATTCCCCTCTCATACACACTAATCCTCTCCGATATTCCCCTCTCACATACACACACACAAACACCAAAACCCTGTCTGATATTCCCCTCTCTCACACACACAAACCCTGTCTGATATTCCCCTCTCTCACACACAACCCCTGTCTGATATTCCCCACTCACACACACACTAATCCAGTCTGATATTCCCCTCTCACACACACTAATCCTGTCTGATATACCCTTCTCTCACACACACAAACCCTGTCTGATATTCCCCTCTCACACACACACACAAACCCTGTCTGATATTCCCCACTCACACACAGAAACCCTGTCTGATATTCACCTCCTTCACACACGCACAAACCCTGTCTGATATTCCCCTCCCTCACACACACCAACCCTGTCTGATATCCCCTCCCTCACACACACACAAACCCTGTCTGATATTCCGCTGTCACACACACACACGAACTCTGTCTGATATTCCCCTACCTCACACACACACAAACCCTGTCTGATATTCCCCTCTCACACACACACACAAACCCTGTCTGACATTCCCGTCCCTCACACACACACACAAACCCTGTCTGATATTCCCCTCTCACACACACACACACAAACCCTGTCTGATATTCCCCTCTCTTACACACACACAAACCCTGTCTGATATTCACCTCTCTCACACACACAAACCCTGTCTGATATTCCCCTCTCACACACATACAAACGCTGTCTGATATTCACCTCTCTCACACACACAAAACCTGTATGATATTCCCTTCGCAGTCACAGACAAACCCTGCCTAATATTCCCCTCTCTCACAGACATAAATCCTCTCCGATATTCCCCTCTCACATGGACACACACACACCAAATCCCTGTCTGATATTCCCCTCTCACACACACACAAACCTGTCTGATAATCCCCTCTCTTTCACACACAGAAACCCTGTCTGATAATCCCCTCTCTCAAACACACAAACCCTGTCTGATGTTCCCTTCTCACACACAGATAAACCCTGTCTGATATTCCCCTGTCTCACACACAGATAAACCCTGTCTGATATTCGCCTCTCACACATACACAAACCCTTTCTAATATTCCCCTCTCACACATACACAAACCCTGTCTGATATTCACCTCTCTCACACACACAAACCCTGTCTGATATTCCCCTCTTTCACACACACAAACCCTGTCTGATATTCCCCTCTCTTTCACACACACAAACACTTTCTGAAATTCCTCTCTCTCACACTAACCCTGTCTGATATTCCCCTCTCTCACACACAGAAAAACCCTGTCTGATATTCGCCTCTCACACATACACAAACCCTGTCTGATATTCCCCTCTCACACATACACAAACCCTGTCTGATATTCGCCTCTCTCACACACACAAACCCTGTCTGATATTCCCCTCTCACAAACACACAAACCCTGTGTGATATTCCCCTCTCACACACAGATAAACCCTGTCTGATATTCCCCTCTCTCACACACAGATAAACCCTGTCTGATATTCGCCTCTCACACACACACAAACCCTGACTGATATTTCCCTCTCCCACATACACAAACCCGGTCTGATATTTGCCTCTCTCACACACACAAACCCTGTCTGATATTACCCTCTCACACACAGAAACCCTGTCTGATATTCATCTCTCACACACATAGACCCTGTCTGATATTCACCTCCTACACACACACACAAACCCTGTCTGATATTCCCCTCTCTTTCACACACACAAACACTTTCTGAAATTCCTCTCTCTCACACAAACCCTGTCTGATATTCCCCTCTCTCACACACAGAAAAACCCTGTCTGATATTCGCCTCTCACACATACACAAACCCTGTCTGCTATTCACCTATCTCACACACACAAACCCTGTCTGATATTCCCCTCTCACACACACATAAACCCTGTCTGATATTCCCCTCTCTCACGCACACAAACCCTGTCTGAAATTCCCCTCTCTTTCACACACAGAAACCCTGTCTGATATTCCTCTCTCTCTCACAAACCCTGTCTGATATTCCCCTCTCACGCACAAAAACCCTGTCTGGTATTCCTCTCTCACACACACAAACCCTGTCTGATATTCCCTCCCTCACACACACACATACCCTGTCTGATATTCCCCTCCCTCACACACACACAAATCCTGTCTGATATTCCCCTCCCTCACACACACACAATCCCTGTCTGATATTCCCCTCTCACACACACACACAAACACTGTCTGATATTCCCCTCCCTCACACACACACAAATCCTGTCTGATATTCCCCTCTCACAAACACACACAAACCCTGTCTAATATTCCCCTCTCACAAACACACAAACATTTTCTGATATTCCCCTCTCACCCACACACAAACCCTGTCTGATATTCCCCTCTCACAAACACACAAACCATGTCTGATATTCCCCTCTCACACACACACCCAAACCCTGTCTGATATTCCCCTCTCACAAACACACAAGCACTTTCTGATATTCCCCTCTCACACACACACAAACCCTGTCTGATATTCCCTTCTCTCAAACACACAAACCCTGTCTGATGTTCCCTTCTCACACACAGATAAACCCTGTCTGATATTCCCCTCTCTGACACAAAGATAAACCCTGTCTGATATTCACCTCTCACACATACACAATCCCTGTCTAATATTCCCTCCCTCACACACACACAAACCCTGTCTGATAATCCCCTCTCTTTCACACACAGAAACCCTGTCTGATAATCCCCTCTCTCAAACACACAAACCCTGTCTGATGTTCCCTCCCTCACACACACACAAACCCTGTCTGATATTCCCCTCCCTCACACCCACACAAATCCTGTCTGGTTTTCCCCTCCCTCACTCACAATCCCTGTCTGATATTCCCCTCTCACACACACACACAAACACTGTCTGATATTCCCCTCTCACCCACACACAAACCCTGTCTGATATTCCCCTCTCTCACACACAGATAAATCCTGTCTGATATTCGCCTCTCACACATAAACAAACCCTGCCTGATATTCCCCTCTCACACATACACAAACCCTGTCTGATATTCACATCTCTCACACACACAAACGTTGTCTGATATTCCCCTGTCTCACACACACAAACCCTGTCTGATATTCCCCTCTCTCACACACAACCCCTGTCTGATATTCTCCTCTCACACACACACTAATCCTTTCTGATATTCCACTCTCACACACACTAATCCTGTCTGATATACCCTTCTCTCACACACACAAACCCTGTCTGATATTCCCCTCTCACACACACACACAAACCCTGTCTTATATTCCCCTCTCACACACACAAACCCTGTCTGATATTCACCTCCTTCACACACACACAAACCCTGTCTGATATTCCCCTCCCTCACACACACACAAACCCTGTGTGATGTCCCCCCCCTCACACACAAACAAACCCTGTCTGATATTCCGCTGTCACACACACACACAAACCCTGTCTGATATTCCCCTCCCTCACACACACACAAACCATGTCTGATATTCCCCTCTCACACACACACACAAACCCTTTCTGACATTCCCCTCCCTCACACACACACACAAATCCTGTCTGATATTCCCCTCTCACACACACACCCAAACCCTGTCTGATACTCCCCTCTCACAAACACACAAGCACTTTCTGATATTCCCCTCTCACACACACACAAACCCTGTCTGATATTCCCCTCTCTCAAACACACAAATCCTGTCTGATGTTCCCTTCTCACACACAGATAAACCCTGTCTGATATTCCCCTCTCTGACACAAAGATAAACCCTGTCTGATATTCAACTCTCACACATACACAATCCCTGTCTAATATTCCCTACTCACACATACACAAACCCTGTCTGATATTCACCTCTCTCACACACACAAACCCTGTCTGATATTCCCTTCTCTCCCACACACAAACGCTGTCTGATATTCCCCTCTCTTTCACACACACAAACACTTTCTGATATTCCTCTCTCTCACACAAACCCTGTCTGATATTCGCCTCTCTCACACACACACACAAACCCTCTCTGATATTCACCTCTCTCACACACACAAACCCTGTCTGATATTCCCCTCTCACACACACACACAAACCCTGTCTGATATTCACCTCTCTCACACACACAAACCCTGTATGATATTCCCTTCTCAGACACACACAAACCCTGCCTAATATTCCCCTCTCTCACACACACAAATCCTCTCCGATATTCCCCCTCACATACACACACACACACACCAAAACCCTGTCTGATGTTCCCCTCTCTCACACACACCAAAACCCTGTCTGATATTCCCATCTCACACACACACAAACCCTGTCTGATAATCCCCTCTCTTTCACACACAGAAACCCTGTCTGATAATCCCCTCTCTTTCACACAGATAAACCCTGTCTGATATTCGCCTCTCACACATACACAAACCCTGTCTGATATTCCCCTCTCACACATACACAAACCCTGTCTGATATTCACCTCTCTCACACACACAAACCCTGTCTGATATTCCCCTCTCACACACACATAAACCCTGTCTGATATTCCCCTCTCTCACGCACACAAACCCTGTCTGAAATTCCCCTCTCTTTCACACACAGAAACCCTGTCTGATATTCCTCTCTCTCTCACAAACCCTGTCTGATATTCCCCTCTCACGCACAAAAACCCTGTCTGGTATTCCTCTCTCACACACACAAACCCTGTCTGATATTCCCTCCCTCACACACACACAAACCCTGTCTGATATTCCCCTCCCTCACACCCACACAAATCCTGTCTGGTTTTCCCCTCCCTCACACACAATCCCTGTCTGATATTCCCCTCTCACACACACACACAAACACTGTCTGATATTCCCCTCCCTCACACACACACAAATTCCTGTCTGATATTCCCCTCTCACACACACACACAAACCCTGTCTGTTATTCCCCTCTCACAAACACACAAACATTTTCTGATATTCCCCTCTCACCCACACACAAACCCTGTCTGATATTCCCCTCTCACAAACACACAAACCCTGTCTGATATTCCCCTCTCACACACAGATAAACCCTGTCTGATATTGCCCTCTCTCACACACCGATAAACGCTGTCTGATATTTGCCTCTCACACATAAACAAACCCTGTCTGATATTCCCCTCTCACACATACACAAACCCTGTCTGATATTCACATCTCTCACACACACAAACCCTGTCTGATATTCCCCTCTCACACACACATAAACCCTGTCTGATATTCCCCTCTCTCACGCACACAAACCCTGTCTGATATTCGCCTCTCTTTCACACACAGAAACCCTGTCCGTTATTCCTCTCTCTCTCACAAACCCTGTCTGATATTCCCCTCTCTTTCACACACTGAAACCCTATCTAATATTCTTCTCTTTCACACACAGAAACCCTGTCTGATATTCCCCTCTCACACACACACACAAACCCTTTGTGACATTCCCCTCCCTCACACACACACACACAAATCCTGTCTGATATTCCCCTCTCACACACACACACAAACCCTGTCTGATATTCCCCTCTCACAAACACACAAGCACTTTCTGATATTCCCCTCTCACACACACACAAACCCTGTCTGATATTCCCCTCTCTCAAACACACAAACCCTGTCTGATGTTCCCTTCTCACACACAGATAAACCCTGTCTGATATTCCCCTCTCTGACACAAAGATAAACCCTGTCTGATATTCACCTCTCACACATACACAATCCCTGTCTAATATTCCCTACTCACACATACACAAACCCTGTCTGATATTCACCTCTCTCACACACACAAACCTTGTCTGATATTCCCCTCTCTCACACACACAAACGCTGTCTGATATTCCCCTCTCTTTTACACACACAAACACTTTCTGATATTCCTCTCTCTCACACAAACCCTGTCTAATATTCCCCTCTCTCACACACACACAAACACTGTCTGATATTCCCCTCTCTCACACACACACAAACCCTCTCTGATATTCACCTCTCTCACACACACAAACCCTGTATGATATTCCCTTCTCAGACACACACAAACCCTGCCTAATATTCCCCTCTCTCACACACACAAATCCTCTCCGATATTCCCCCCTCACATACATACACACACACACCAAAACCCTGTCTGATGTTCCCCTCTCTCACACACACCAAAACCCTGTCTGATATTCCCATCTCACACACACACAAACCCTGTCTGATATTCCCCTCTCTCACACACACACAAACCCTGTCTGATATTCCCCTCTCTCACACACACACAAACCCTGTCTGATATTCCCCTCTCTCACACACACACAAACCCTGTCTGATATTCCCCTCTCTCACACACACATAAACCCTGTCTGATATTCCCCTCTCTCACACACACACAAACCCTGTCTGATATTCCCCTCTCTCACACACACACAAACCCTGTCTGATATTCCCCTCTCACACATACACAAACCCTGTCTGATATTCCCCTCTCTCACGCACACAAACCCTGTCTGAAATTCCCCTCTCTTTCACACACAGAAACCCTGTCTGATATTCCTCTCTCTCTCACAAACCCTGTCTGATATTCCCCTCTCACGCACAAAAACCCTGTCTGGTATTCCTCTCTCACACACACATAAACCCTGTCTGATATTCCCTCCCTCACACACACACAAACCCTGTCTGATATTCCCCTCCCTCACACCCACACAAATCCTGTCTGGTTTTCCCCTCCCTCACACACAATCCCTCTCTGATATTCCCCTCTCACACACACACACAAACACTGTCTGATATTCCCCTCCCTCACACACACACAAATCCTGTCTGATATTCCCCTCTCACACACACACACAAACCCTGTCTGATATTCCCCTCTCACAAACACACAAACATTTTCTGATATTCCCCTCTCACCCACACACAAACCCTGTCTGATATTCCCCTCTCACAAACACACAAACCCTGTCTGATATTCCCCTCTCACACACAGATAAACCCTGTCTGATATTCCCCTCTCTCACACACCGATAAACGCTGTCTGATATTCGCCTCTCACACATAAACAAACCCTGTCTGATATTCCCCTCTCACACATACACAAACGCTGTCTGATATTCACATCTCTCACACACACAAACCCTGTCTGATATTCCCGTCTCACACACACATAAACCCTGTCTGATATTCCCCTCTCTCACGCACACAAACCCTGTCTGATATTCGCCTCTCTTTCACACACAGAAACCCTGTCCGTTATTCCTCTCTCTCTCACAAACCCTGTCTGATATTCCCCTCTCTTTCACACACTGAAACCCTATCTAATATTCTTCTCTTTCACACACAGAAACCCTGTCTGATATTCCTCTCTCTCACACAAACCCTGTCTGATATTCCCCTCTCTCACACACACACAAAGCCTGTCTGATATTCCCCTCTCTCACACACACAAACCCTGTCTGATATTCCCCTCTCACACACACACAAACCCTGTCTGATATTCACCTCTCACACACACAAACCCTGTATGCTATTCCCTTCTCAGACACACACAAACCCTGCCTATTATTCCCCTCTCTCACACACTCAAATCCTCTCCGATATTCCCCTCTCACATACACACACACACCAAAACCCTGTCTGATATTCCCCTGTCTCACACTCACAAACCCTGTCTGATATTCCCCTCTCTCACACACACCAAAACCCTGTGTTATATTCCCCTCTCACACACACAAACCCTGTCTGATATTCCCCTCTCTCACACACAGCCCCTGTCTGATATTCCCCTCTCTCACACACACTAATCCTGTCTGATATTCCCCCCTCATGCACATACACACACACAAAACCTGTCTGATATTCCCCTCTCACACATACACAAACCCTGTCTGATATTCACCTCTCTCACACACACAAACCCTGTCTGATATTCCCCTCTCACACACACAAACCCTGTCTGGTATTCCCCTCTCACACACACATAAACCCTGTCTGATATTCCCCTCTCTCACACTCACACAAACCCTGTCTGATATTCCCCTCCCTCACACACACACAAACCCTGTCTGATATTCTCCTCTCACACACACACACAAACCCTGTCTGATATTCCCCTCCCTCACACACACACACATACCCTGTCTGATATTCCCCTCTCACACACACACACAAACCCTGTCTGATATTCCTCTCTCTCACACAAACCCTGTCTGATATTCCCCTATCTCACACACACACAAACCCTGTCTGATATTCCCCTCTCTCACACACACAAACCCTGTCTGATATTCCCCTCTCTCACACAGAAACAAACCCTGTATGATATTCCCTTCTCAGACACACACAAACCCTGCCTAACATTCCTCTCTCTCACACACTCAACTCCTCTCCGATATTCCCCTCTCACATACACACACACACCAAAACCCTGTCTGATATTCCCCTCTCTCACACACACCAAAACCCTGTCTGATATTCCCCTCTCGCACACACAAAGCCTGTCTGATAATCCCCTCCCTTTCACACACAGAAACCCTGTCTGATAATCCCCTCACTCACACACACAAACCCTGTCTGATAATCCCCTTTCACACGCAGAAAGCCTGTCTGATAATCCCCTTTCACACGCAGAAAGCCTTTCTGATAGTCCCCTCTCTCACACACACATATCCTGTTTGATATTCCCCTCTCATACACACTAATCCTCTCCGATATTCCCCTCTCACATACACACACACACACCAAAACCCTGTCTGATATTCCCCTCTCTCACACACACAAACCCTGTCTGATATTCCCCTCTCTCACACACACAAACCCTGTCTGATATTCACCTCTCTCACACACACACAAACCCTGTCTGATATTCCCCTCTCACACACACACAAACCCTGTCTGATAATCCCCTCTCTTTCACACACAGAAACCCTGTCTGATAATCCCCTCTCTCACACACAGAAACCCGGTCTGATAATCCCCTCTCTCAAACACACAAACCCTGTCTGATGTTCCCTTCTCACACACAGATAAACCCTGTCTGATATTCCCCTCTCTCACACACAGATAAACCCTGTCTGATATTCGCCTCTCACACATACACAAACCCTGTCTGATATTCCCCTCTCACACACACACAAACCCTGTCTGATAATCCCCTCTGTCACACACAGAAACCCTGTCTGATAATCCCCTCTCTCACACACACAAATTCGGTTTGATATTCCCCTCTCATACACACTAATCCTCTCCGATATTCCCCTCTCACATACACACACACACACACCAAAACCCTGTCTGATATTCCCCTCTCTCACACACACAAACCCTGTCTGATATTCCCCTCTCTCACACACACAAACCCTGTCTGATATTCCCCTCTCTCACACACAACCCCTGTCTGATATTCCCCACTCACACACACACTAATCCAGTCTGATATTCCCCTCTCACACACACTAATCCTGTCTGATATACCCTTCTCTCACACACACAAACCCTGTCTGATATTCCCTCCCTCACACACACACAAACCCTGTCTGATATTCCCCTCCCTCACACCCACACAAATCCTGTCTGGTTTTCCCCTCCCTCACACACAATCCCTGTCTGATATTCCCCTCTCACACACACACACAAACACTGTCTGATATTCCCCTCCCTCACACACACACAAATTCCTGTCTGATATTCCCCTCTCACACACACACACAAACCCTGTCTGTTATTCCCCTCTCACAAACACACAAACATTTTCTGATATTCCCCTCTCACCCACACACAAACCCTGTCTGATATTCCCCTCTCACAAACACACAAACCCTGTCTGATATTCCCCTCTCACACACAGATAAACCCTGTCTGATATTGCCCTCTCTCACACACCGATAAACGCTGTCTGATATTCGCCTCTCACACATAAACAAACCCTGTCTGATATTCCCCTCTCACACATACACAAACCCTGTCTGATATTCACATCTCTCACACACACAAACCCTGTCTGATATTCCCCTCTCACACACACATAAACCCTGTCTGATATTCCCCTCTCTCACGCACACAAACCCTGTCTGATATTCGCCTCTCTTTCACACACAGAAACCCTGTCCGTTATTCCTCTCTCTCTCACAAACCCTGTCTGATATTCCCCTCTCTTTCACACACTGAAACCCTATCTAATATTCTTCTCTTTCACACACAGAAACCCTGTCTGATATTCCCCTCTCACACACACACACAAACCCTTTCTGACATTCCCCTCCCTCACACACACACACACAAATCCTGTCTCATATTCCCCTCTCACACACACACACAAACCCTGTCTGATATTCCCCTCTCACAAACACACAAGCACTTTCTGATATTCCCCTCTCACACACACACAAACCCTGTCTGATATTCCCCTCTCTCAAACACACAAACCCTGTCTGATGTTCCCTTCTCACACACAGATAAACCCTGTCTGATATTCTCCTCTTTGACACAAAGATAAACCCTGTCTGATATTCACCTCTCACACATACACAATCCCTGTCTAATATTCCCTACTCACACATACACAAACCCTGTCTGATATTCACCTCTCTCACACACACAAACCTTGTCTGATATTCCCCTCTCTCACACACACAAACGCTGTCTGATATTCCCCTCTCTTTTACACACACAAACACTTTCTGATATTCCTCTCTCTCACACAAACCCTGTCTGATATTCCCCTCTCTCACACACACATAAACCCTGTCTGATATTACCCTCTCTCACACACACACAAACCCTCTCTGATATTCACCTCTCTCACACACACAAACCCTGTATGATATTCCCTTCTCAGACACACACAAACCCTGCCTAATATTCCCCTCTCTCACACACACAAATCCTCTCCGATATTCCCCCCTCACATACATACACACACACACCAAAACCCTGTCTGATGTTCCCCTCTCTCACACACACCAAAACCCTGTCTGATATTCCCATCTCACACACACATAAACCCTGTCTGATATTCCCCTCTCTCACACGCACACAAACCCTGTCTGATATTCCCCTCTCTCACACACACACAAACCCTGTCTGATATTCCCCTCTCACACATACACAAACCCTGTCTGATATTCACCTCTCTCACACACACAAACCCTGTCTGATATTCCCCTCTCACACACACATAAACCCTGTCTGATATTCCCCTCTCTCACGCACACAAACCCTGTCTGAAATTCCCCTCTCTTTCACACACAGAAACCCTGTCTGATATTCCTCTCTCTCTCACAAACCCTGTCTGATATTCCCCTCTCACGCACAAAAACCCTGTCTGGTATTCCTCTCTCACACACACAAACCCTGTCTGATATTCCCTCCCTCACACACACACAAACCCTGTCTGATATTCCCCTCCCTCACACCCACACAAATCCTGTCTGGTTTTCCCCTCCCTCACACACAATCCCTCTCTGATATTCCCCTCTCACACACACACACAAACACTGTCTGATATTCCCCTCCCTCACACACACACAAATCCTGTCTGATATTCCCCTCTCACACACACACACAAACCCTGTCTGATATTCCCCTCTCACAAACACACAAACATTTTCTGATATTCCCCTCTCACCCACACACAAACCCTGTCTGATATTCCCCTCTCACAAACACACAAACCCTGTCTGATATTCCCCTCTCACACACAGATAAACCCTGTCTGATATTCCCCTCTCTCACACACCGATAAACGCTGTCTGATATTCGCCTCTCACACATAAACAAACCCTGTCTGATATTCCCCTCTCACACATACACAAACGCTGTCTGATATTCACATCTCTCACACACACAAACCCTGTCTGATATTCCCGTCTCACACACACATAAACCCTGTCTGATATTCCCCTCTCTCACGCACACAAACCCTGTCTGATATTCGCCTCTCTTTCACACACAGAAACCCTGTCCGTTATTCCTCTCTCTCTCACAAACCCTGTCTGATATTCCCCTCTCTTTCACACACTGAAACCCTATCTAATATTCTTCTCTTTCACACACAGAAACCCTGTCTGATATTCCTCTCTCTCACACAAACCCTGTCTGATATTCCCCTCTCTCACACACACACAAAGCCTGTCTGATATTCCCCTCTCTCACACACACAAACCCTGTCTGATATTCCCCTCTCACACACACACAAACCCTGTCTGATATTCACCTCTCACACACACAAACCCTGTATGCTATTCCCTTCTCAGACACACACAAACCCTGCCTATTATTCCCCTCTCTCACACACTCAAATCCTCTCCGATATTCCCTTCTCACATACACACACACACCAAAACCCTGTCTGATATTCCCCTGTCTCACACTCACAAACCCTGTCTGATATTCCCCTCTCTCACACACACCAAAACCCTGTGTTATATTCCCCTCTCACACACACAAACCCTGTCTGATATTCCCCTCTCTCACACACAGCCCCTGTCTGATATTCCCCTCTCTCACACACACTAATCCTGTCTGATATTCCCCCCTCATGCACATACACACACACAAAACCTGTCTGATATTCCCCTCTCACACATACACAAACCCTGTCTGATATTCACCTCTCTCACACACACAAACCCTGTCTGATATTCCCCTCTCACACACACAAACCCTGTCTGGTATTCCCCTCTCACACACACATAAACCCTGTCTGATATTCCCCTCTCTCACACTCACACAAACCCTGTCTAATATTCCCCTCCCTCACACACACACAAACCCTGTCTGATATTCTCCTCTCACACACACACACAAACCCTGTCTGATATTCCCCTCCCTCACACACACACACATACCCTGTCTGATATTCCCCTCTCACACACACACACAAACCCTGTCTGATATTCCTCTCTCTCACACAAACCCTGTCTGATATTCCCCTATCTCACACACACACAAACCCTGTCTGATATTCCCCTCTCTCACACACACAAACCCTGTCTGATATTCCCCTCTCTCACACAGAAACAAACCCTGTATGATATTCCCTTCTCAGACACACACAAACCCTGCCTAACATTCCTCTCTCTCACACACTCAACTCCTCTCCGATATTCCCCTCTCACATACACACACACACCAAAACCCTGTCTGATATTCCCCTCTCTCACACACACCAAAACCCTGTCTGATATTCCCCTCTCGCACACACAAAGCCTGTCTGATAATCCCCTCCCTTTCACACACAGAAACCCTGTCTGATAATCCCCTCACTCACACACACAAACCCTGTCTGATAATCCCCTTTCACACGCAGAAAGCCTGTCTGATAATCCCCTTTCACACGCAGAAAGCCTTTCTGATAGTCCCCTCTCTCACACACACATATCCTGTTTGATATTCCCCTCTCATACACACTAATCCTCTCCGATATTCCCCTCTCACATACACACACACACACCAAAACCCTGTCTGATATTCCCCTCTCTCACACACACAAACCCTGTCTGATATTCCCCTCTCTCACACACACAAACCCTGTCTGATATTCACCTCTCTCACACACACACAAACCCTGTCTGATATTCCCCTCTCACACACACACAAACCCTGTCTGATAATCCCCTCTCTTTCACACACAGAAACCCTGTCTGATAATCCCCTCTCTCACACACAGAAACCCGGTCTGATAATCCCCTCTCTCAAACACACAAACCCTGTCTGATGTTCCCTTCTCACACACAGATAAACCCTGTCTGATATTCCCCTCTCTCACACACAGATAAACCCTGTCTGATATTCGCCTCTCACACATACACAAACCCTGTCTGATATTCCCCTCTCACACACACACAAACCCTGTCTGATAATCCCCTCTGTCACACACAGAAACCCTGTCTGATAATCCCCTCTCTCACACACACAAATTCGGTTTGATATTCCCCTCTCATACACACTAATCCTCTCCGATATTCCCCTCTCACATACACACACACACACACCAAAACCCTGTCTGATATTCCCCTCTCTCACACACACAAACCCTGTCTGATATTCCCCTCTCTCACACACACAAACCCTGTCTGATATTCCCCTCTCTCACACACAACCCCTGTCTGATATTCCCCACTCACACACACACTAATCCAGTCTGATATTCCCCTCTCACACACACTAATCCTGTCTGATATACCCTTCTCTCACACACACAAACCCTGTCTGATATTCCCCTCTCACACACACACACAAACCCTGTCTGATATTCCCCACTCACACACAGAAACCCTGTCTGATATTCACCTCCTTCACACACGCACAAACCCTGTCTGATATTCCCCTCCCTCACACACACAAACCCTGTCTGATATCCCCTCCCTCACACACACACAAACCCTGTCTGATATTCCGCTGTCACACACACACACGAACTCTGTCTGATATTTCCCTCCCTCACACACACACAAACCCTGTCTGATATTCCCCTCTCACACACACACACAAACCCTGTCTGACATTCCCGTCCCTCACACACACACACAAACCCTGTCTGATATTCCCCTCTCACACACACACACACAAACCCTGTCTGATATTCCCCTCTCTTACACACACACAAACCCTGTCTGATATTCACCTCTCTCACACACACAAACCCTGTCTGATATTACCCTCTCACACACATACAAACGCTGTCTGATATTCACCTCTCTTACACACACAAAACCTGTATGATATTCCCTTCGCAGTCACAGACAAACCCTGCCTAATATTCCCCTCTCTCACAGACATAAATCCTCTCCGATATTCCCCTCTCACATGGACACACACACACCAAATCCCTGTCTGATATTCCCCTCTCACACACACACAAACCCTGTCTGATAATCCCCTCTCTTTCACACACAGAAACCCTGTCTGATAATCCCCTCTCTCAAACACACAAACCCTGTCTGATGTTCCTTTCTCACACACAGATAAACCCTGTCTGATATTCCCCTGTCTCACACACAGATAAACCCTGTCTGATATTCGCCTGTCACACATACACAAACCCTGTCTAATATTCCCCTCTCACACATACACAAACCCTGTCTGATATTCACCTCTCTCACACACACAAACCCTGTCTGATATTCCCCTCTTTCACACACGCAAACCCTGTCTGATATTCCCCTCTCTTTCACACACACAAACACTTTCTGAAATTCCTCTCTCTCACACTAACCCTGTCTGATATTCCCCTCTCTCACACACAGAAAAACCCTGTCTGATATTCGCCTCTCTCACACACACAAACCCTGTCTGATATTCCCCTCTCACAAACACACAAACCCTGTGTGATATTCGCCTCTCACACATACACAAACCCTGTCTGATATTCCCCTCTCACACATACACAAACCCTGTCTGATATTCGCCTCTCTCACACACACAAACCCTGTCTGATATTCCCCTCTCACAAACACACAAACCCTGTGTGATATTCCCCTCTCACACACAGATAAACCCTGTCTGATATTCCCCTCTCTCACACACAGATAAACCCTGTCTGATATTCGCCTCTCACACATACACATACACAAACCCTGACTGATATTTCCCTCTCCCACATACACAAACCCGGTCTGATATTTGCCTCTCTCACACACACAAACCCTGTCTGATATTACCCTCTCACACACAGAAACCCTGTCTGATATTCATCTCTCACACACATAGACCCTGTCTGATATTCACCTCCTACACACACACACAAACCCTGTCTGATATTCCCCTCTCTTTCACACACACAAACACTTTCTGAAATTCCTCTCTCTCACACAAACCCTGTCTGATATTCCCCTCTCTCACACACAGAAAAACCCTGTCTGATATTCGCCTCTCACACATACACAAACCCTGTCTGATATTCCCCTCTCACACATACACAAACCCTGTCTCTTATTCGCCTCTCTCACACACACAAACCCTGTCTGATATTCCCCTCTCACAAACACACCATCCCTGTGTGATATTCCCCTCTCACACACAGATAAACCTTGTCTGATATTCACCTCTCTCACACACATATAAACCCTGTCTGATATTCGCCTCTCACACATACACATACACAAACACTGTCTGATATTCCCCTCTCCCACATACGCAAACCCTGTCTGATATTCGCCTCACTCACACACACAAACCCTGTCTGATATTACCCTCTCACACACACAAACGCTGTCTGATATTCCCCTCTCACACACACAGACCCTGTCTGATATTCCCCTCTTTCACACACACAAACCCTGTCTGATATTCCCCTCTCTTTCACACACACAAACACTTTCTGAAATTCCTTTCTCTCACACTAACCCTGTCTGATATTCCCCTCTCTCACACACAGAAAAACCCTGTCTGATATTCGTCTCTCACACATACACAAACCCTGTCTGATATTCCCCTCTCACACATACACAAACCCTGTCTGATATTCGCCTCTCTCACACACACAAACCCTGTCTGATATTCCCCTCTCACAAACACACAAACCCTGTGTGATATTCCCCTCTCACACACAGATAAACCCTGTCTGATATTCCCCTCTCTCACACACAGATAAACCCTGTCTGATATTCGCCTCTCACACATACACATACACAAACCCTGACTGATATTTCCCTCTCCCACATACACAAACCCGGTCTGATATTTGCCTCTCTCACACACACAAACCCTGTCTGATATTACCCTCTCACACACACAAACCCTGTCTGATATTCATCTCTCACACACATATAACCTGTCTGATATTCACCTCCTACACACACACACAAACCCTGTCTGATATTCCCCTCTCTTTCACACACAAACGCTGTCTGATATTCCCCTCTCCCACATACGCAAACCCTGTCTGATATTCGCCTCTCTCACACACACAAACCCTGTCTGATATTACCCTCTCACACACACAAACGCTGTCTGATATTCCCCTCTCACACACACAAACCCTGTCTGATATTCCCCTCTCTCACACACACAAACCCTGTCTGATATTCCCCTCTCTTTCACACACACAAACACTTTCTGAAATTCCTCTCTCTCACACAAACCCTGTCTGATATTCCCCTCTCTCACACACAGAAAAACCCTGTCTGATATTCGCCTCTCACACATACACAAACACTGTCTGATATTCCCCTCTCACACATACACAAACCCTGTCTGATATTCGCCTCTCTCACACACACAAACCCTGTCTGATATTCCCCTCTCACAAACACACCATCCCTGTGTGATATTCCCCTCTCACACACAGATAAGCCCTGTCTGATATTCCCCTCTCTCACACACATATAAACCCTGTCTGATATTCGCCTCTCACACATACACATACACAAACCCTGTCTGATATTCCCCTCTCCCACATACGCAAACCCTGTCTGATATTCACCTCTCTCAAACACACAAACCCTGTCTGATGTTCCCTTCTCACACACAGATAAACCCTGTCTGATATTCCCCTGTCTCACACACAGATAAACCCTGTCTGATATTCGCCTGTCACACATACACAAACCCTGTCTAATATTCCCCTCTCACACATACACAAACCCTGTCTGATATTCACCTCTCTCACACACACAAACCCTGTCTGATATTCCCCTCTTTCACACACGCAAACCCTGTCTGATATTCCCCTCTCTTTCACACACACAAACACTTTCTGAAATTCCTCTCTCTCACACTAACCCTGTCTGATATTCCCCTCTCTCACACACAGAAAAACCCTGTCTGATATTCGCCTCTCTCACACACACAAACCCTGTCTGATATTCCCCTCTCACAAACACACAAACCCTGTGTGATATTCCCCTCTCACACACAGATAAACCCTGTCTGATATTCCCCTCTCTCACACACAGATAAACCCTGTCTGATATTCGCCTCTCACACATACACAAACCCTGTCTGATATTCCCCTCTCACACATACACAAACCCTGTCTGATATTCGCCTCTCTCACACACACAAACCCTGTCTGATATTCCCCTCTCACAAACACACAAACCCTGTGTGATATTCCCCTCTCACACACAGATAAACCCTGTCTGATATTCCCCTCTCTCACACACAGATAAACCCTGTCTGATATTCGCCTCTCACACATACACATACACAAACCCTGACTGATATTTCCCTCTCCCACATACACAAACCCGGTCTGATATTTGCCTCTCTCACACACACAAACCCTGTCTGATATTACCCTCTCACACACAGAAACCCTGTCTGATATTCATCTCTCACACACATAGACCCTGTCTGATATTCACCTCCTACACACACACACAAACCCTGTCTGATATTCCCCTCTCTTTCACACACACAAACACTTTCTGAAATTCCTCTCTCTCACACAAACCCTGTCTGATATTCCCCTCTCTCACACACAGAAAAACCCTGTCTGATATTCGCCTCTCACACATACACAAACCCTGTCTGATATTCCCCTCTCACACATACACAAACCCTGTCTCTTATTCGCCTCTCTCACACACACAAACCCTGTCTGATATTCCCCTCTCACAAACACACCATCCCTGTGTGATATTCCCCTCTCACACACAGATAAACCTTGTCTGATATTCACCTCTCTCACACACATATAAACCCTGTCTGATATTCCCCTCTCACACATACACATACACAAACACTGTCTGATATTCCCCTCTCCCACATACGCAAACCCTGTCTGATATTCGCCTCACTCACACACACAAACCCTGTCTGATATTACCCTCTCACACACACAAACGCTGTCTGATATTCCCCTCTCACACATACAGACCCTGTCTGATATTCCCCTCTTTCACACACACAAACCCTGTCTGATATTCCCCTCTCTTTCACACACACAAACACTTTCTGAAATTCCTTTCTCTCACACTAACCCTGTCTGATATTCCCCTCTCTCACACACAGAAAAACCCTGTCTGATATTCGCCTCTCACACATACACAAACCCTGTCTGATATTCCCCTCTCACACATACACAAACCCTGTCTGATATTCGCCTCTCTCACACACACAAACCCTGTCTGATATTCCCCTCTCACAAACACACAAACCCTGTGTGATATTCCCCTCTCACACACAGATAAACCCTGTCTGATATTCCCCTCTCTCACACACAGATAAACCCTGTCTGATATTCGCCTCTCACACATACACATACACAAACCCTGACTGATATTTCCCTCTCCCACATACACAAACCCGGTCTGATATTTGCCTCTCTCACACACACAAACCCTGTCTGATATTACCCTCTCACACACAGAAACCCTGTCTGATATTCATCTCTCACACACATAGACCCTGTCTGATATTCACCTCCTACACACACACACAAACCCTGTCTGATATTCCCCTCTCTTTCACACACAAACGCTGTCTGATATTCCCCTCTCCCACATACGCAAACCCTGTCTGATATTCGCCTCTCTCACACACACAAACCCTGTCTGATATTACCCTCTCACACACACAAACGCTGTCTGATATTCCCCTCTCACACACACAAACCCTGTCTGATATTCCCCTCTCTCACACACACAAACCCTGTCTGATATTCCCCTCTCTTTCACACACACAAACACTTTCTGAAATTCCTCTCTCTCACACAAACCCTGTCTGATATTCCCCTCTCTCACACACAGAAAAACCCTGTCTGATATTCGCCTCTCACACATACACAAACACTGTCTGATATTCCCCTCTCACACATACACAAACCCTGTCTGATATTCGCCTCTCTCACACACACAAACCCTGTCTGATATTCCCCTCTCACAAACACACCATCCCTGTGTGATATTCCCCTCTCACACACAGATAAGCCCTGTCTGATATTCCCCTCTCTCACACACATATAAACCCTGTCTGATATTCGCCTCTCACACATACACATACACAAACCCTGTCTGATATTCCCCTCTCCCACATACGCAAACCCTGTCTGATATTCACCTCTCTCAAACACACAAACCCTGTCTGATGTTCCCTTCTCACACACAGATAAACCCTGTCTGATATTCCCCTGTCTCACACACAGATAAACCCTGTCTGATATTCGCCTCTCACACATACACAAACCCTGTCTAATATTCCCCTCTCACACATACACAAACCCTGTCTGATATTCCCCTGTCACGCACACAGACCCTGTCTGATATTCACCTCCTACACACACACACACAAACCCTGTCAGATATTCCCCTCCCTCACAAACACACAAACCCTGTCTGATGTTCCCTTCTCACACACAGATAAACCCTGTCTGATATTCCCCTGTCTCACACACAGATAAACCCTGTCTGATATTCGCCTCTCACACATACACAAACCCTGTCTAATATTCCCCTCTCACACATACACAAACCCTGTCTGATATTCACCTCTCTCACACAGACAAACCCTGTCTGATATTCCCCTCTCTCACACACAGAAAAACCCTGTCTGATATTCGCCTCTCACTCATACAGAAACCCTGTCTGATATTCCCCTCTCACACATACACAAACCCTGTCTGATATTCGCCTCTCTCACACACACAAACCCTGTCTGATATTCCCCTCCACAAACACACAAACTCTGTGTGATATTCCCCTCTCACACACAGATAAACCCTCTCTGATATTCCCCTCTCTCACACACAGATAAACCCTGTCTGATATTCGCCTCTCCCACATACACAAACCCTGTCTGATATTCGCCTCTCTCACACACACAAACCCTGTCTGATATTACCCTCTCACACACACAAACCCTGTCTGATATTCCCCTCTCACACACACAGACCCTGTCTGATATTCACTTCCTACACACACACACAAACCCTGTCTGATATTCCCCTCTCACACACACACACAAACCCTGTCTGATATTCCCCTCTCACAAACACACAAACACTTTCTGATATTCCACTTTCACACACACACAAACCCTGTCTGATATTCCCCTCTCTCAAACACACAAACCCTGTCTGATGTTCCCTTCTCACACACAGATAAACCCTGTCTGATATTCCCCTCTCACACACACAGATAAACCCTGTCTGATATTCGCCTCTCACACATACACAAACCCTGTCTGATATTCCCCTCTCACACATACACAAACCCTGTCTGATATTCACCTCTCTCACACACACAAACCCTGTCAGATATTCCCCTCTCTCATGCACACAAACCCTGTCTGATATTCCCCTCTCTTTCACACACATACAAACACTTTCTGATATTCCTCTCTCTCACACAAACCCTGTCTGATATTCCCGTCTCTCACACACACAAACCCTGTCTGATATTCCCCTCTCTCACACACACAAACACTGTCTGATATTCCCCTCTCTCACACACACAAATTCGGTTTGATATTCCCCTCTCATACACACTAATCCTCTCCGATATTCCCCTCTCACATACACACACACACACCAAAACCCTGTCTGATATTCCCCTCTCTCACACACACAAACCCTGTCTGATATTCCCCTCTCTCACACACACAAACCCTGTCTGATATTCCCCTCTCTCACACACAACCCCTGTCTGATATTCCCCTCTCACACACACACTAATCCAGTCTGATATTCCCCTCTCACACACACTAATCCTGTCTGATAGACTCTTCTCTCACACACACAAACCCTGTCTGATATTCCCCTCTCACACACACACACAAACCCTGTCTGATATTCCCCTCTCACATACACAAAGCCTGTCTGATATTCACCTCCTTCACACACACACAAACCCTGTCTGATATCCCCTCCCTCACACACACACAAACCCTGTCTGATATTCCGCTGTCACACACACACACGAACTCTGTCTGATATTCCCCTCCCTCACACACACACAAACCCTGTCTGATATTCCCCTCTCACACACACACACAAACCCTGTCTGACATTCCCGTCCCTCACACACACACACAAACCCTGTCTGATATTCCCCTCTCACACACACACACACAAACCCTGTCTGATATTCCCCTCTCTTACACACACACAAACCCTGTCTGATATTCACCTCTCTCACACACACAAACCCTGTCTGATATTCCCCTCTCACACACATACAAACGCTGTCTGATATTCACCTCTCTCACACACACAAAACCTGTATGATATTCCCTTCGCAGTCACAGACAAACCCTGCCTAATATTCCCCTCTCTCACAGACATAAATCCTCTCCGATATTCCCCTCTCACATGGACACACACACACCAAATCCCTGTCTGATATTCCCCTCTCACACACACACAAACCCTGTCTGATAATCCCATCTCTTTCACACACAGAAACCCTGTCTGATAATCCCCTCTCTCAAACACACAAACCCTGTCTGATGTTCCTTTCTCACACACAGATAAACCCTGTCTGATATTCCCCTGTCTCACACACAGATAAACCCTGTCTGATATTCGCCTGTCACACATACACAAACCCTGTCTAATATTCCCCTCTCACACATACACAAACCCTGTCTGATATTCACCTCTCTCACACACACAAACCCTGTCTGATATTCCCCTCTTTCACACACACAAACCCTGTCTGATATTCCCCTCTCTTTCACACACACAAACACTTTCTGAAATTCCTCTCTCTCACACTAACCCTGTCTGATATTCCCCTCTCTCACACACAGAAAAACCCTGTCTGATATTCGCCTCTCTCACACACACAAACCCTGTCTGATATTCCCCTCTCACAAACACACAAACCCTGTGTGATATTCCCCTCTCACACACAGATAAACCCTGTCTGATATTCCCCTCTCTCACACACAGATAAACCCTGTCTGATATTCGCCTCTCACACATACACAAACCCTGTCTGATATTCGCCTCTCACACATACACAAACCCTGTCTGATATTCGCCTCTCTCACACACACAAACCCTGTCTGATATTCACCTCTCACAAACACACAAACCCTGTGTGATATTCCCCTCTCACACACAGATAAACCCGGTCTGATATTCCCCTCTCTCACACACAGATAAACCCTGTCTGATATTCGCCTCTCACACATACACATACACAAACCCTGACTGATATTTCCCTCTGCCACATACACAAACCCGGTCTGATATTTGCCTCTCTCACACACACAAACCCTGTCTGATATTACCCTCTCACACACAGAAACCCTGTCTGATATTCATCTCTCACACACATAGACCCTGTCTGATATTCACCTCCTACACACACACACAAACCCTGTCTGATATTCCCCTCTCTTTCACACACACAAACACTTGCTGAAATTCCTTTCTCTCACACTAACCCTGTCTGATATTCCCCTCTCTCACAAACAGAAAAACCCTGTCTGATATTCGCCTCTCACACATACACAAACCCTGTCTGATATTCCCCTCTCACACATACACAAACCCTGTCTGATATTCCCCTCTCACAAACACACAAACCCTGTGTGATATTCCCCTCTCACACACAGATAAACCCTGTCTGATATTCCCCTCTCTCACACACAGATAAACCCTGTCTGATATTCGCCTCTCACACATACACAGACACAAGCCCTGTCTGATATTCCCCTCTCCCACATACACAAACCCTGTCTGATATTCGCCTCTCTCACACACACAAACCCTGTCTGATATTACCCTCTCACACACACAAACGCTGTCTGATATTCCCCTCTCACACACACAGACCCTGTCTGATATTCACGTCCTACACACACACACAAACCCTGTCTGATATTCCCCTCCCTCACACACACACAAACCCTGTCTGATGTTCCCCTCTCACAAACACACCGTCCCTGTGTGATATTCGCCTCTCACACACAGATAAACCCTGTCTGATATTCCCCTCTCTCACACACATATAAACCCTGTCTGATATTCGCCTCTCACACATACACATACACAAACCCTGTCTGATATTCGCCTCTCTCACACACACAAACCCTGTCTGATATTACCCTCTCAAACCACAAACGCTGTCTGATATTCCCCTCTCACACACACAAACCCTGTCTGATATTCCCCTCTCTCACACACACAAACCCTGTCTGATATTCCCCTCTCTTTCACACACACAAACACTTTCTGAAATTCCTCTCTCTCACACAAACCCTGTCTGATATTCCCCTCTCTCACACACAGAAAAACCCTGTCTGATATTCGCCTCTCACACATACACAAACCCTGTCTGATATTCCCCTCTCACACATACACAAACCCTGTCTGATATTCGCCTCTCTCACACACACAAACCCTGTCTGATATTCCCCTCTCACAAACACACCATCCCTGTGTGATATTCCCCTCTCACACACAGATAAGCCCTGTCTGATATTCCCCTCTCTCACACACATATAAACCCTGTCTGATATTCGCCTCTCACACATACACATACACAAACCCTGTCTGATATTCCCCTCTCCCACATACGCAAACCCTGTCTGATATTCACCTCTCTCAAACACACAAACCCTGTCTGATGTTCCCTTCTCACACACAGATAAACCCTGTCTGATATTCCCCTGTCTCACACACAGATAAACCCTGTCTGATATTCGCCTCTCACACATACACAAACCCTGTCTAATATTCCCCTCTCACACATACACAAACCCTGTCTGATATTCCCCTGTCACGCACACAGACCCTGTCTGATATTCACCTCCTACACACACACACACAAACCCTGTCAGATATTCCCCTCCCTCACAAACACACAAACCCTGTCTGATGTTCCCTTCTCACACACAGATAAACCCTGTCTGATATTCCCCTGTCTCACACACAGATAAACCCTGTCTGATATTCGCCTCTCACACATACACAAACCCTGTCTAATATTCCCCTCTCACACATACACAAACCCTGTCTGATATTCACCTCTCTCACACAGACAAACCCTGTCTGATATTCCCCTCTCTCACACACAGAAAACCCTGTCTGATATTCGCCTCTCACTCATACAGAAACCCTGTCTGATATTCCCCTCTCACACATACACAAACCCTGTCTGATATTCGCCTCTCTCACACACACAAACCCTGTCTGATATTTCCCTCCACAAACACACAAACTCTGTGTGATATTCCCCTCTCACACACAGATAAACCCTCTCTGATATTCCCCTCTCTCACACACAGATAAACCCTGTCTGATATTCGCCTCTCCCACATACACAAACCCTGTCTGATATTCGCCTCTCTCACACACACAAACCCTGTCTGATATTACCCTCTCACACACACAAACCCTGTCTGATATTCCCCTCTCACACACACAGACCCTGTCTGATATTCACTTCCTACACACACACACAAACCCTGTCTGATATTCCACTCTCTCAAACACACAAACCCTGTCTGATGTTCCCTTCTCACACACAGATAAACCCTGTCTGATATTCCCCTCTCACACACACAGATAAACCCTGTCTGATATTCGCCTCTCACACATACACAAACCCTGTCTGATATTCCCCTCTCACACATACACAAACCCTGTCTGATATTCACCTCTCTCACACACACAAACCCTGTCAGATATTCCCCTCTCTCACGCACACAAACCCTGTCTGATATTCCCCTCTCTTTCACACACACACAAACACTTTCTGATATTCCTCTCTCTCACACAAACCCTGTCTGATATTCCCCTCTCTCACACACACAAACCCTGTCTGATATTCCCCTCTCTCACACACACAAACACTGTCTGATATTCCCCTCTCTCACACACACAAATTCGGTTTGATATTCCCCTCTCATACACACTAATCCTCTCCGATATTCCCCTCTCACATACACACACACACACCAAAACCCTGTCTGATATTCCCCTCTCTCACACACACAAACCCTGTCTGATATTCCCCTCTCTCACACACACAAACCCTGTCTGATATTCCCCTCTCTCACACACAACCCCTGTCTGATATTCCCCTCTCTCACACACACTAATCCAGTCTGATATTCCCCTCTCACACACACTAATCCTGTCTGATAGACTCTTCTCTCACACACACAAACCCTGTCTGATATTCCCCTCTCACACACACACACAAACCCTGTCTGATATTCCCCTCCCTCACAAACACACAAACCCTGTCTGATGTTCCCTTCTCACACACAGATAAACCCTGTCTGATATTCCCCTGTCTCACACACAGATAAACCCTGTCTGATATTCGCCTCTCACACATACACAAACCCTGTCTAATATTCCCCTGTCACACATACACAAACCCTGTCTGATATTCACCTCTCTCACACAGACAAACCCTGTCTGATATTCCCCTCGCTCACACACACAAACCCTGTCTGATATTCCCCTCTCTTTCACACAAACACTTTCTGAAATTCCTCTCTCTCACACAAACCCTGTCTGATATTCCCCTCTCTCACACACAGAAAAACCCTGTCTGATATTCGCCTCTCACTCATACAGAAACCCTGTCTGATATTCCCCTCTCACACATACACAAACCCTGTCTGATATTCGCCTCTCTCACACACACAAACCCTGTCTGATATTCGCCTCCACAAACACACAAACTCTGTGTGATATTCCCCTCTCACACACAGATAAACCCTCTCTGATATTCCCCTCTCTCACACACAGATAAACCCTGTCTGATATTCGCCTCTCCCACATACACAAACACTGTCTGATATTCGCCTCTCTCACACACACAAACCCTGTCTGATATTACCCTCTCACACACACAAACCCTGTCTGATATTCCCCTCTCACACACACAGACCCTGTCTGATATTCACTTCCTACACACACACACAAACCCTGTCTGATATTCCCCTCTCACACACACACACAAACCCTGTCTGATATTCCCCTCTCACAAACACACAAACACTTTCTGATATTCCACTCTCACACACACACAAACCCTGTCTGATATTCCCCTCTCTCCAACACACAAACCCTGTCTGATGTTCCCTTCTCACACACAGATAAACCCTGTCTGATATTCCCCTCTCACACACACAGATAAACCCTGTATGATATTCGCCTCTCACACATACACAAACCCTGTCTGATATTCCCCTCTCACACATACACAAACCCTGTCTGATATTCACCTCTCTCACACACACAAACCCTGTCAGATATTCCCCTCTCTCACGCACACAAACCCTGTCTGATATTCCCCTCTCTTTCACACACACACAAACACTTTCTGATATTCCTCTCTCTCACACAAACCCTGTCTGATATTCCCCTCTCTCACACACACAAACCCTGTCTGATATTCCCCTCTCTCACACACACAAACACTGTCTGATATTCCCCTCTCTCACACACACAAATTCGGTTTGATATTCCCCTCTCATAGACACTAATCCTCTCCGATATTCCCCTCTCACATACACACACACACACCAAAACCCTGTCTGATATTCCCCTCTCTCACACACACAAACCCTGTCTGATATTCCCCTCTCTCACACACACAAACCCTGTCTGATATTCCCCTCTCTCACACACAACCCCTGTCTGATATTCCCCTCTCACACACACACTAATCCAGTCTGATATTCCCCTCTCACACACACTAATCCTGTCTGATAGACTCTTCTCTCACACACACAAACCCTGTCTGATGTTCCCCTCTCACACACACACACAAACCCTGTCTGATATTCCCCTCTCACACACACAAACCCTGTCTGATATTCACCTCCTTCACACACACACAAACCCTGTCTGATATTCCCCTCCCTCACACACACACAAACCCTGTGTGATTTCCCCTCCCTCACACACTCACAAACCCTATCTGATATTCCGCTGTCACACACACACACAAACCCTGTCTGATATTCCCCTCCCTCACACACACACAAACCCTGTCTGATATTCCCCCTCACACAAACACACAAACCCTGTCTGACATTCCCCTCCCTCACACACACACACACAAATCCTGTCTGATATTCCCCTCTCACACACACACACAAACCCTGTCTGATATTCCCCTCTCACAAACACACAAGCACTTTCTGGTATTCCCCTCTCTCAAACACACAAACCCTGTCTGATGTTCCCTTCTCACACACAGATAAATCCTGTCTGATATTCCCCTCTCTGACACACAGATAAACCCTGTCTGATATTCGCCTCTCACACATACACAAACCCTGTCTAATATTCCCTACTCACACACACACAAACCCTGCCTGATATTCCCCTCTCTCACACACACACAAACCCTCTCTGATATTCACCTCTCTCACACACACAAACCCTGTCTGATATTCCCCTCTCACACACACACACACAAACCCTGTCTGATATTCACCTCTCTCACACACACACAAACCCTGTCTGATATTCCCCTCTCATACACACACACAAACCCTGTCTGATATTCCCCTCTCTCACACACACAAACCCTGTCTGATATTCCCCTCTCTCACACACAACCCCTGTCTGATATTCCCCTCTCACACACACACTAATCCAGTCTAATATTCCCCCTCACACACACTAATCCTGTCTGATATACCCTTCTCTCACACACACAAACCCTGTCTGATATTCCCCTCTCACACACACACACAAACCCTGTCTGATATTCCCCTCTCACACACAGAAACCCTGTCTGATATTCACCTCCTTCACACACACACAAACCCTGTCAGATATTCCCCTCCCTCACACACACACAACCCCTGTGTGATTTCCCCTCCCTCACACACTCACAAACCCTATCTGATATTCTGCTGTCACACACACACACAAACCCTGTCTGATATTCCCCTCCCTCACACACACACAAACCCTTTCTGACATTCCCCTCCCTCACACACACACACAAATCCTGTCTGATATTCCCCTCTCTCACTCAGATACACAAACCCTTTCTGATATTCCCCTCTCACAAACACACAAGCACTTTCTGATATTCCCCTCTCTCAAACACACAAACCCTGTCTGATGTTCCCTTCTCACACACAGATAAACCCTGTCTGATATTCCCCTCTCTGACACACAGATAAACCCTGTCTGATATTCGCCTCTCACACATACACAAACCCTGTCTAATATTCCCTACTCACACATACACAAACCCTGTCTGATATTCCCCTCTCTCACACACACAAATGCTGTCTGATATTCCCCTCTCTTTCACACACACAAACACTTTCTGACATTCCTCTCTCTCACACAAACCCTGTCTGATATTCCCCTCTCTCACACACACACAAACCCTGACTGATATTCCCCTCTCTCACACACACACAAACCCTCTCTGATATTCACCTCTCTCACACACACAAACCTGTCTGATATTCCCCTCTCACACACACGCACAAACCCTGTCTGATATTCACCTCTCTCACACACACAAACCCTGTCTGATATTCCCTTCTCAGACACACACAAACCCTGCCTAATATTCCCCTCTCTCACACACACAAATCCTCTCCGATATTCCCCCCTCACACACACACACAAACCCTGTCTTATATTCCCACCCCTCACACACACACAAACCCTGTCTGATATTCCCCTCTCATACACACACACAAACCCTGTCTGATATTCCCCTCCCTCACACACACACACACAAACCCTGTCTGATATTCCCCTCTCACACACACACAAACCCTGTCTGATATTCCCCTCTCACAAACACACAAACCCTGTCTGATATTCCCCTCTCTCACACACACACAAACCCTGTCTGATATTCCCCTCTCTCACACACACACAAACCCTGTCTGATATTCCCCTCTCTCACACACAGATAACCCCTGTCTGATATTCGCCTCTCACACATACACAAACCCTGTCTGATATTCCCCTCTCTCACATACACAAACCCTGTCTGATATTCACCTCTCTCACACACACAAACCCTGTCTGATATTCCCTTCTCTTTCACACACAGAAACCCTGTCTGATATTCCTCTCTCTCTCACAAACCCTGTCTGATATTCCCCTCTCACGCTCACAAACCCTGTCTGGTATTCCTCTCTCACACGCACAAACCCTGTCTGATATCCCCTCCTTCACACACACACAAATCCTGTCTTATATTCCCCTCCCTCACACACACACAAATCCTGTCTGATATTCCCCTCCCTCACACACACACAATCCCTGGCTGATATTCCCCTCTCACACACACACACAAACACTGTCTGATATTCCCCTCCCTCACACACACACAAATCCTGTCTGATATTCCCCTCTCACAAACACACACAAACCCTGTCTAATATTCCCCTCTCACAAACACACAAACCCTGTCTGATATTCCCCTCTCACACACAGATAAACCCTGTCTGATATTCCCCTCTCTCACACACAGATAAATCCTGTCTGATATTCGCCTCTCACACATAAACAAACCCTGTCTGATATTCCCCTCTCACACATACACAAACCCTGTCTGATATTCACATCTCTCACACACACAAACGCTGTCTGATATTCCCCTGTCTCACAGACACAAACCCTGTCTGATATTCCCCTCTCTCACACACAACCCCTGTCTGATATTCTCCTCTCACACACACACTAATCCAGTCTGATATTCCACTCTCACACACACTAATCCTGTCTGATATACCCTTCTCTCACACACACAAACCCTGTCTGATATTCCCCTCTCACACACACACACAAACCCTGTCTTATATTCCCCTCTCACACACACAAACCCTGTCTGATATTCACCTCCTTCACACACACACAAACCCTGTCTGATATTCCCCTCCCTCACACACACACAAACCCTGTCTGATATTCCCCTCTCTCACGCACACAAACCCTGTCTGATATTCCCCTCTCTTTCACACACACACAAACACTTTCTGATATTCCTCTCTCTCACACAAACCCTGTCTGATATTCCCCTCTCTCACACACACAAACCCTGTCTGATATTCCCCTCTCTCACACACACAAACACTGTCTGATATTCCCCTCTCTCACACACACAAATTCGGTTTGATATTCCCCTCTCATACACACTAATCCTCTCCGATATTCCCCTCTCACATACACACACACACACCAAAACCCTGTCTGATATTCCCCTCTCTCACACACACAAACCCTGTCTGATATTCCCCTCTCTCACACACACAAACCCTGTCTGATATTCCCCTCTCTCACACACAACCCCTGTCTGATATTCCCCTCTCACACACACACTAATCCAGTCTGATATTCCCCTCTCACACACACTAATCCTGTCTGATAGACTCTTCTCTCACACACACAAACCCTGTCTGATATTCCCCTCTCACACACACACACAAACCCTGTCTGATATTCCCCTCCCTCACAAACACACAAACCCTGTCTGATGTTCCCTTCTCACACACAGATAAACCCTGTCTGATATTCCCCTGTCTCACACACAGATAAACCCTGTCTGATATTCGCCTCTCACACATACACAAACCCTGTCTAATATTCCCCTGTCACACATACACAAACCCTGTCTGATATTCACCTCTCTCACACAGACAAACCCTGTCTGATATTCCCCTCGCTCACACACACAAACCCTGTCTGATATTCCCCTCTCTTTCACACAAACACTTTCTGAAATTCCTCTCTCTCACACAAACCCTGTCTGATATTCCCCTCTCTCACACACAGAAAAACCCTGTCTGATATTCGCCTCTCACTCATACAGAAACCCTGTCTGATATTCCCCTCTCACACATACACAAACCCTGTCTGATATTCGCCTCTCTCACACACACAAACCCTGTCTGATATTCGCCTCCACAAACACACAAACTCTGTGTGATATTCCCCTCTCACACACAGATAAACCCTCTCTGATATTCCCCTCTCTCAAACACAGATAAACCCTGTCTGATATTCGCCTCTCCCACATACACAAACCCTGTCTGATATTCGCCTCTCTCACACACACAAACCCTGTCTGATATTACCCTCTCACACACACAAACCCTGTCTGATATTCCCCTCTCACACACACAGACCCTGTCTGATATTCACTTCCTACACACACACACAAACCCTGTCTGATATTCCCCTCTCACACACACACACAAACCCTGTCTGATATTCCCCTCTCACAAACACACAAACACTTTCTGATATTCCACTCTCACACACACACAAACCCTGTCTGATATTCCCCTCTCTCCAACACACAAACCCTGTCTGATGTTCCCTTCTCACACACAGATAAACCCTGTCTGATATTCCCCTCTCACACACACAGATAAACCCTGTATGATATTCGCCTCTCACACATACACAAACCCTGTCTGATATTCCCCTCTCACACATACACAAACCCTGTCTGATATTCACCTCTCTCACACACACAAACCCTGTCAGATATTCCCCTCTCTCACGCACACAAACCCTGTCTGATATTCCCCTCTCTTTCACACACACACAAACACTTTCTGATATTCCTCTCTCTCACACAAACCCTGTCTGATATTCCCCTCTCTCACACACACAAACCCTGTCTGATATTCCCCTCTCTCACACACACAAACACTGTCTGATATTCCCCTCTCTCACACACACAAATTCGGTTTGATATTCCCCTCTCATAGACACTAATCCTCTCCGATATTCCCCTCTCACATACACACACACACACCAAAACCCTGTCTGATATTCCCCTCTCTCACACACACAAACCCTGTCTGATATTCCCCTCTCTCACACACACAAACCCTGTCTGATATTCCCCTCTCTCACACACAACCCCTGTCTGATATTCCCCTCTCACACACACACTAATCCAGTCTGATATTCCCCTCTCACACACACTAATCCTGTCTGATAGACTCTTCTCTCACACACACAAACCCTGTCTGATGTTCCCCTCTCACACACACACACAAACCCTGTCTGATATTCCCCTCTCACACACACAAACCCTGTCTGATATTCACCTCCTTCACACACACACAAACCCTGTCTGATATTCCCCTCCCTCACACACACACAAACCCTGTGTGATTTCCCCTCCCTCACACACTCACAAACCCTATCTGATATTCCGCTGTCACACACACACACAAACCCTGTCTGATATTCCCCTCCCTCACACACACACAAACCCTGTCTGATATTCCCCCTCACACAAACACACAAACCCTGTCTGACATTCCCCTCCCTCACACACACACACACAAATCCTGTCTGATATTCCCCTCTCACACACACACACAAACCCTGTCTGATATTCCCCTCTCACAAACACACAAGCACTTTCTGGTATTCCCCTCTCTCAAACACACAAACCCTGTCTGATGTTCCCTTCTCACACACAGATAAATCCTGTCTGATATTCCCCTCTCTGACACACAGATAAACCCTGTCTGATATTCGCCTCTCACACATACACAAACCCTGTCTAATATTCCCTACTCACACACACACAAACCCTGCCTGATATTCCCCTCTCTCACACACGCACAAACCCTCTCTGATATTCACCTCTCTCACACACACAAACCCTGTCTGATATTCCCCTCTCACACACACACACACAAACCCTGTCTGATATTCACCTCTCTCACACACACAAACCCTGTCTGATATTCCCTTCTCAGACACACACAAACCCTGCCTAATATTCCCCCCTCACACACACACACAAACCCTGTCTTATATTCCCACCCCTCACACACACACAAACCCTGTCTGATATTCCCCTCTCATACACACACACAAACCCTGTCTGATATTCCCCTCTCTCACACACACAAACCCTGTCTGATATTCCCCTCTCTCACACACAACCCCTGTCTGATATTCCCCTCTCACACACACACTAATCCAGTCTGATATTCCCCCTCACACACACTAATCCTGTCTGATATACCCTTCTCTCACACACACAAACCCTGTCTGATATTCCCCTCTCACACACACACACAAACCCTGTCTGATATTCCCCTCTCACACACAGAAACCCTGTCTGATATTCACCTCCTTCACACACACACAAACCCTGTCAGATATTCCCCTCCCTCACACACACACAACCCCTGTGTGATTTCCCCTCCCTCACACACTCACAAACCCTATCTGATATTCTGCTGTCACACACACACACAAACCCTGTCTGATATTCCCCTCCCTCACACACACACAAACCCTTTCTGACATTCCCCTCCCTCACACACACACACAAATCCTGTCTGATATTCCCCTCTCTCACTCAGACACACAAACCCTTTCTGATATTCCCCTCTCACAAACACACAAGCACTTTCTGATATTCCCCTCTCTCAAACACACAAACCCTGTCTGATGTTCCCTTCTCACACACAGATAAACCCTGTCTGATATTCCCCTCTCTGACACACAGATAAACCCTGTCTGATATTCGCCTCTCACACATACACAAACCCTGTCTAATATTCCCTACTCACACATACACAAACCCTGTCTGATATTCCCCTCTCTCACACACACAAATGCTGTCTGATATTCCCCTCTCTTTCACACACACAAACACTTTCTGACATTCCTCTCTCTCACACAAACCCTGTCTGATATTCCCCTCTCTCACACACACACAAACCCTGACTGATATTCCCCTCTCTCACACACACACAAACCCTCTCTGATATTCACCTCTCTCACACACACAAACCCTGTCTGATATTCCCCTCTCACACACACGCACAAACCCTGTCTGATATTCACCTCTCTCACACACACAAACCCTGTCTGATATTCCCTTCTCAGACACACACAAACCCTGCCTAATATTCCCCTCTCTCACACACACAAATCCTCTCCGATATTCCCCCCTCACACACACACACAAACCCTGTCTTATATTCCCACCCCTCACACACACACAAACCCTGTCTGATATTCCCCTCTCATACACACACACAAACCCTGTCTGATATTCCCCTCCCTCACACACACACACACAAACCCTGTCTGATATTCCCCTCTCACACACACACAAACCCTGTCTGATATTCCCCTCTCACAAACACACAAACCCTGTCTGATATTCCCCTCTCTCACACACACACAAACCCTGTCTGATATTCCCCTCTCTCACACACACACAAACCCTGTCTGATATTCCCCTCTCTCACACACAGATAACCCCTGTCTGATATTCGCCTCTCACACATACACAAACCCTGTCTGATATTCCCCTCTCTCACATACACAAACCCTGTCTGATATTCACCTCTCTCACACACACAAACCCTGTCTGATATTCCCTTCTCTTTCACACACAGAAACCCTGTCTGATATTCCTCTCTCTCTCACAAACCCTGTCTGATATTCCCCTCTCACGCTCACAAACCCTGTCTGGTATTCCTCTCTCACACGCACAAACCCTGTCTGATATCCCCTCCTTCACACACACACAAATCCTGTCTTATATTCCCCTCCCTCACACACACACAAATCCTGTCTGATATTCCCCTCCCTCACACACACACAATCCCTGGCTGATATTCCCCTCTCACACACACACACAAACACTGTCTGATATTCCCCTCCCTCACACACACACAAATCCTGTCTGATATTCCCCTCTCACAAACACACACAAACCCTGTCTAATATTCCCCTCTCACAAACACACAAACCCTGTCTGATATTCCCCTCTCACACACAGATAAACCCTGTCTGATATTCCCCTCTCTCACACACAGATAAATCCTGTCTGATATTCGCCTCTCACACATAAACAAACCCTGTCTGATATTCCCCTCTCACACATACACAAACCCTGTCTGATATTCACATCTCTCACACACACAAACGCTGTCTGATATTCCCCTGTCTCACAGACACAAACCCTGTCTGATATTCCCCTCTCTCACACACAACCCCTGTCTGATATTCTCCTCTCACACACACACTAATCCAGTCTGATATTCCACTCTCACACACACTAATCCTGTCTGATATACCCTTCTCTCACACACACAAACCCTGTCTGATATTCCCCTCTCACACACACACACAAACCCTGTCTTATATTCCCCTCTCACACACACAAACCCTGTCTGATATTCACCTCCTTCACACACACACAAACCCTGTCTGATATTCCCCTCCCTCACACACACACAAACCCTGTCTGATATTCCCCTCTCACACACACACACAAACCCTTTCTGACATTCCCCTCCCTCACACACACACACACAAATCCTGTCTGATATTCCCCTCTCACACACACACACAAACCCTGTCTGATATTCCCCTCTCACAAACACACAAGCACTTTCTGATATTCCCCTCTCACACACACACAAACCCTGTCTGATATTCCCCTCCCTCACAAACACACAAACCCTGTCTGATGTTCCCTTCTCACACACAGATAAACCCTGTCTGATATTCCCCTGTCTCACACACAGATAAACCCTGTCTGATATTCGCCTCTCACACATACACAAACCCTGTCTAATATTCCCCTGTCACACATACACAAACCCTGTCTGATATTCACCTCTCTCACACAGACAAACCCTGTCTGATATTCCCCTCGCTCACACACACAAACCCTGTCTGATATTCCCCTCTCTTTCACACAAACACTTTCTGAAATTCCTCTCTCTCACACAAACCCTGTCTGATATTCCCCTCTCTCACACACAGAAAAACCCTGTCTGATATTCGCCTCTCACTCATACAGAAACCCTGTCTGATATTCCCCTCTCACACATACACAAACCCTGTCTGATATTCGCCTCTCTCACACACACAAACCCTGTCTGATATTCGCCTCCACAAACACACAAACTCTGTGTGATATTCCCCTCTCACACACAGATAAACCCTCTCTGATATTCCCCTCTCTCAAACACAGATAAACCCTGTCTGATATTCGCCTCTCCCACATACACAAACCCTGTCTGATATTCGCCTCTCTCACACACACAAACCCTGTCTGATATTACCCTCTCACACACACAAACCCTGTCTGATATTCCCCTCTCACACACACAGACCCTGTCTGATATTCACTTCCTACACACACACACAAACCCTGTCTGATATTCCCCTCTCACACACACACACAAACCCTGTCTGATATTCCCCTCTCACAAACACACAAACACTTTCTGATATTCCACTCTCACACACACACAAACCCTGTCTGATATTCCCCTCTCTCCAACACACAAACCCTGTCTGATGTTCCCTTCTCACACACAGATAAACCCTGTCTGATATTCCCCTCTCACACACACAGATAAACCCTGTATGATATTCGCCTCTCACACATACACAAACCCTGTCTGATATTCCCCTCTCACACATACACAAACCCTGTCTGATATTCACCTCTCTCACACACACAAACCCTGTCAGATATTCCCCTCTCTCACGCACACAAACCCTGTCTGATATTCCCCTCTCTTTCACACACACACAAACACTTTCTGATATTCCTCTCTCTCACACAAACCCTGTCTGATATTCCCCTCTCTCACACACACAAACCCTGTCTGATATTCCCCTCTCTCACACACACAAACACTGTCTGATATTCCCCTCTCTCACACACACAAATTCGGTTTGATATTCCCCTCTCATAGACACTAATCCTCTCCGATATTCCCCTCTCACATACACACACACACACCAAAACCCTGTCTGATATTCCCCTCTCTCACACACACAAACCCTGTCTGATATTCCCCTCTCTCACACACACAAACCCTGTCTGATATTCCCCTCTCTCACACACAACCCCTGTCTGATATTCCCCTCTCACACACACACTAATCCAGTCTGATATTCCCCTCTCACACACACTAATCCTGTCTGATAGACTCTTCTCTCACACACACAAACCCTGTCTGATGTTCCCCTCTCACACACACACACAAACCCTGTCTGATATTCCCCTCTCACACACACAAACCCTGTCTGATATTCACCTCCTTCACACACACACAAACCCTGTCTGATATTCCCCTCCCTCACACACACACAAACCCTGTGTGATTTCCCCTCCCTCACACACTCACAAACCCTATCTGATATTCCGCTGTCACACACACACACAAACCCTGTCTGATATTCCCCTCCCTCACACACACACAAACCCTGTCTGATATTCCCCCTCACACAAACACACAAACCCTGTCTGACATTCCCCTCCCTCACACACACACACACAAATCCTGTCTGATATTCCCCTCTCACACACACACACAAACCCTGTCTGATATTCCCCTCTCACAAACACACAAGCACTTTCTGGTATTCCCCTCTCTCAAACACACAAACCCTGTCTGATGTTCCCTTCTCACACACAGATAAATCCTGTCTGATATTCCCCTCTCTGACACACAGATAAACCCTGTCTGATATTCGCCTCTCACACATACACAAACCCTGTCTAATATTCCCTACTCACACACACACAAACCCTGCCTGATATTCCCCTCTCTCACACACGCACAAACCCTCTCTGATATTCACCTCTCTCACACACACAAACCCTGTCTGATATTCCCCTCTCACACACACACACACAAACCCTGTCTGATATTCACCTCTCTCACACACACAAACCCTGTCTGATATTCCCTTCTCAGACACACACAAACCCTGCCTAATATTCCCCCCTCACACACACACACAAACCCTGTCTTATATTCCCACCCCTCACACACACACAAACCCTGTCTGATATTCCCCTCTCATACACACACACAAACCCTGTCTGATATTCCCCTCTCTCACACACACAAACCCTGTCTGATATTCCCCTCTCTCACACACAACCCCTGTCTGATATTCCCCTCTCACACACACACTAATCCAGTCTGATATTCCCCCTCACACACACTAATCCTGTCTGATATACCCTTCTCTCACACACACAAACCCTGTCTGATATTCCCCTCTCACACACACACACAAACCCTGTCTGATATTCCCCTCTCACACACAGAAACCCTGTCTGATATTCACCTCCTTCACACACACACAAACCCTGTCAGATATTCCCCTCCCTCACACACACACAACCCCTGTGTGATTTCCCCTCCCTCACACACTCACAAACCCTATCTGATATTCTGCTGTCACACACACACACAAACCCTGTCTGATATTCCCCTCCCTCACACACACACAAACCCTTTCTGACATTCCCCTCCCTCACACACACACACAAATCCTGTCTGATATTCCCCTCTCTCACTCAGACACACAAACCCTTTCTGATATTCCCCTCTCACAAACACACAAGCACTTTCTGATATTCCCCTCTCTCAAACACACAAACCCTGTCTGATGTTCCCTTCTCACACACAGATAAACCCTGTCTGATATTCCCCTCTCTGACACACAGATAAACCCTGTCTGATATTCGCCTCTCACACATACACAAACCCTGTCTAATATTCCCTACTCACACATACACAAACCCTGTCTGATATTCCCCTCTCTCACACACACAAATGCTGTCTGATATTCCCCTCTCTTTCACACACACAAACACTTTCTGACATTCCTCTCTCTCACACAAACCCTGTCTGATATTCCCCTCTCTCACACACACACAAACCCTGACTGATATTCCCCTCTCTCACACACACACAAACCCTCTCTGATATTCACCTCTCTCACACACACAAACCCTGTCTGATATTCCCCTCTCACACACACGCACAAACCCTGTCTGATATTCACCTCTCTCACACACACAAACCCTGTCTGATATTCCCTTCTCAGACACACACAAACCCTGCCTAATATTCCCCTCTCTCACACACACAAATCCTCTCCGATATTCCCCCCTCACACACACACACAAACCCTGTCTTATATTCCCACCCCTCACACACACACAAACCCTGTCTGATATTCCCCTCTCATACACACACACAAACCCTGTCTGATATTCCCCTCCCTCACACACACACACACAAACCCTGTCTGATATTCCCCTCTCACACACACACAAACCCTGTCTGATATTCCCCTCTCACAAACACACAAACCCTGTCTGATATTCCCCTCTCTCACACACACACAAACCCTGTCTGATATTCCCCTCTCTCACACACACACAAACCCTGTCTGATATTCCCCTCTCTCACACACAGATAACCCCTGTCTGATATTCGCCTCTCACACATACACAAACCCTGTCTGATATTCCCCTCTCTCACATACACAAACCCTGTCTGATATTCACCTCTCTCACACACACAAACCCTGTCTGATATTCCCTTCTCTTTCACACACAGAAACCCTGTCTGATATTCCTCTCTCTCTCACAAACCCTGTCTGATATTCCCCTCTCACGCTCACAAACCCTGTCTGGTATTCCTCTCTCACACGCACAAACCCTGTCTGATATCCCCTCCTTCACACACACACAAATCCTGTCTTATATTCCCCTCCCTCACACACACACAAATCCTGTCTGATATTCCCCTCCCTCACACACACACAATCCCTGGCTGATATTCCCCTCTCACACACACACACAAACACTGTCTGATATTCCCCTCCCTCACACACACACAAATCCTGTCTGATATTCCCCTCTCACAAACACACACAAACCCTGTCTAATATTCCCCTCTCACAAACACACAAACCCTGTCTGATATTCCCCTCTCACACACAGATAAACCCTGTCTGATATTCCCCTCTCTCACACACAGATAAATCCTGTCTGATATTCGCCTCTCACACATAAACAAACCCTGTCTGATATTCCCCTCTCACACATACACAAACCCTGTCTGATATTCACATCTCTCACACACACAAACGCTGTCTGATATTCCCCTGTCTCACAGACACAAACCCTGTCTGATATTCCCCTCTCTCACACACAACCCCTGTCTGATATTCTCCTCTCACACACACACTAATCCAGTCTGATATTCCACTCTCACACACACTAATCCTGTCTGATATACCCTTCTCTCACACACACAAACCCTGTCTGATATTCCCCTCTCACACACACACACAAACCCTGTCTTATATTCCCCTCTCACACACACAAACCCTGTCTGATATTCACCTCCTTCACACACACACAAACCCTGTCTGATATTCCCCTCCCTCACACACACACAAACCCTGTCTGATATTCCCCTCTCACACACACACACAAACCCTTTCTGACATTCCCCTCCCTCACACACACACACACAAATCCTGTCTGATATTCCCCTCTCACACACACACACAAACCCTGTCTGATATTCCCCTCTCACAAACACACAAGCACTTTCTGATATTCCCCTCTCACACACACACAAACCCTGTCTGATATTCCCCTCTCTCAAACACACAAACCCTGTCTGATGTTCCCTTCTCACACACAGATAAACCCTGTCTTATATTCCCCTCTCTGACACAAAGATAAACCCTGTCTGATATTCACCTCTCACACATACACAATCCCTGTCTAATATTCCCTACTCACACATACACAAACCCTGTCTGATATTCACCTCTCTCACACACACAAACCCTGTCTGATATTCCCCTCTCTCACACACACAAACGCTGTCTGATATTCCCCTCTCTTTCACACACACAAACACTTTCTGATATTCCTCTCTCTCACACAAACCCTGTCTGATATTCCCCTCTCTCACACACACACAAACCCTGTATGATATTCCCCTCTCTCACACACACACAAACCCTGCCTAATATTCCCCTCTCTCACACACACAAATCCTCTCCGATATTCCCCCCTCACATACACACACACACACAACAAAACCCTGTCTGATGTTCCCCTCTCTCACACACACCAAAACCCTGTCTGATATTCCCATCTCACACACACACAAACCCTGTCTGATAATCCCCTCTCTTTCACACACAGAAGCCCTGTCTGATAATCCTCTCTCTTTCACACAGATAAACCCTGTCTGATATTCGCCTCTCACACATACACAAACCCTGTCTGCTATTCCCCTCTCACACATACACAAACCCTGTCTGATATTCACCTCTCTCACACACACAAACCCTGTCTGATATTCCCCTCTCACACACACATAAACCCTGTCTGATATTCCCCTCTCTCACGCACACAAACCCTGTCTGAAATTCCCCGCTCTTTCACACACAGAAACCCTGTCTGATATTCCTCTCTCTCTCACAAACCCTGTCTGATATTCCCCTCTCACGCACAAAAACCCTGTCTGGTATTCCTCTCTCACACACACAAACCCTGTCTGATATTCCCTCCCTCACACACACACAAACCCTGTCTGATATTCCCCTCCCTCACACCCACACAAATCCTGTCTGGTTTTCCCCTCCCGCACACACAATCCCTGTCTGATATTCCCCTCTCACACACACACACAAACACTGTCTGATATTCCCCTCCCTCACACACACACAAATCCTGCCTGATATTCCCCTCTCACACACACACACAAACCCTGTCTGATATTCCCCTCTCACAAACACACAAACATTTTCTGATATTCCCCTCTCACCCACACACAAACCCTGTCTGATATTCCCCTCTCACAAACACACAAACCCTGTCTGATATTCCCCTCTCACACACAGATAAACCCTGTCTGATATTCCCCTCTCTCACACACCGATAAACGCTGTCTGATATTCGCCTCTCACACATAAACAAACCCTGTCTGATATTCCCCTCTCACACATACACAAACCCTGTCTGATATTCACATCTCTCACACACACAAACCCTGTCTGATATTCCCCTCTCACACACACATAAACCCTGTCTGATATTCCCCTCTCTCTCACACACAACCCCTGTCTGATATTCTCCTCTCACACACACACTAATCCAGTCTGATATTCCACTCTCACACACACTAATCCTGTCTGATATACCCTTCTCTCACACACACAAACCCTGTCTGATATTCCCCTCTCACACACACACACAAACCCTGTCTTATATTCCCCTCTCACACACACAAACCCTGTCTGATATTCACCTCCTTCACACACACACAAACCCTGTCTGATATTCCCCTCCCTCACACACACAGAAACCCTGTCTGATATTCCCCTCTCACACACACACACAAACCCTTTCTGACATTCCCCTCCCTCACACACACACACACAAATCCTGTCTGATATTCCCCTCTTACACACACACACAAACCCTGTCTGATATTCCCCTCTCACAAACACACAAGCACTTTCTGATATTCCCCTCTCACACACACACAAACCCTGTCTGATATTCCCCTCTCTCAAACACACAAACCCTGTCTGATGTTCCCTTCTCACACACAGATAAACCCTGTCTGATATTCCCCTCTCTGACATAAAGATAAACCCTGTCTGATATTCACCTCTCACACATACACAATCCCTGTCTAATATTCCCTACTCACACATACACAAACCCTGTCTGATATTCACCTCTCTCACACACACAAACCCTGTCTGATATTCCCCTCTCACACACACACAAACGCTGTCTGATATTCCCCTCTCTTTCACACACACAAACACTTTCTGATATTCCTCTCTCTCACACAAACCCTGTCTGATATTCCCCTCTCACACACAGATAAACCCTGTCTGATGTTCCCCTCTCTCACACACCGATAAACGCTGTCTGATATTCGCCTCTCACACATAAACAAACCCTGTCTGATATTCCCCTCCCTCACACACACACACACACACAAACCCTGTCTGATATTCCCCTCTCACACACACACAAACCCTGTCTGATATTCCCCTCTCACAAACACACAAACACTTTCTGATATTCCCCTCTCTCAAACACACAAACCCTGTCTGATATTCCCCTCTCTCACACACACACAAACCCTGTCTGATATTCCCCTCTCTCACACACACACAAACCCTGTCTGATATTCCACTCTCTCACACACAGATAACCCCTGTCTGATATTCGCCTCTCACACATACACAAACCCTGTCTGATATTCCCCTCTCACACATACACAAACCCTGTCTGATATTCACCTCTCTCACACACACAAACCCTGTCTGGTATTCCTCTCTCACACACACAAACCCTGTCTGATATTCCCTCCCTCACACACACACAAACCCTGTCTGATATTCCCCTCCCTCACACCCACACAAATCCTGTCTGGTTTTCCCCTCCCGCACACACAATCCCTGTCTGATATTCCCCTCTCACACACACACACAAACACTGTCTGATATTCCCCTCCCTCACACACACACAAATCCTGTCTGATATTCCCCTCTCACACACACACACAAACCCTGTCTGATATTCCCCTCTCACAAACACACAAACATTTTCTGATATTCCCCTCTCACCCACACACAAACCCTGTCTGATATTCCCCTCTCACAAACACACAAACCCTGTCTGATATTCCCCTCTCACACACACCGATAAACGCTGTCTGATATTCGCCTCTCACACATAAACAAACCCTGTCTGATATTCCCCTCTCACACATACACAAACCCTGTCTGATATTCACATCTCTCACACACACAAACCCTGTCTGATATTCCCCTCTCACACACACATAAACCCTGTCTGATATTCCCCTCTCTCTCACACACAACCCCTGTCTGATATTCTCCTCTCACACACACACTAATCCAGTCTGATATTCCACTCTCACACACACTAATCCTGTCTGATATACCCTTCTCTCACACACACAAACCCTGTCTGATATTCCCCTCTCACACACACACACAAACCCTGTCTTATATTCCCCTCTCACACACACAAACCCTGTCTGATATTCACCTCCTTCACACACAAACAAACCCTGTCTGATATTCCCCTCTCTCACACACACACAAACCCTGTCTGCTATTCCCCTCTCACATATACACAAACCCTGTCTGATATTCACCTCTCTCACACACACAAACCCTGTCTGATATTCCCCTCTCACACACACATAAACCCTGTCTGATATTCCCCTCTCTCACGCACACAAACCCTGTCTGAAATTCCCCTCTCTTTCACACACAGAAACCCTGTCTGATATTCCTCTCTCTCTCACAAACCCTGTCTGATATTCCCCTCTCACGCACAAAAACCCTGTCTGGTATTCCTCTCTCACACACACAAACCCTGTCTGATATTCCCTCCCTCACACACACACAAACCCTGTCTGATATTCCCCTCCCTCACACCCACACAAATCCTGTCTGGTTTTCCCCTCCCGCACACACAATCCCTGTCTGATATTCCCCTCTCACACACACACACAAACACTGTCTGATATTCCCCTCCCTCACACACACACAAATCCTGTCTGATATTCCCCTCTCACACACACACACAAACCCTGTCTGATATTCCCCTCTCACAAACACACAAACATTTCTGATATTCCCCTCTCACCCACACACAAACCCTGTCTGATATTCCCCTCTCACAAACACACAAACCCTGTCTGATATTCCCCTCTCACACACAGATAAACGCTGTCTGATATTCGCCTCTCACACATAAACAAACCCTGTCTGATATTCCCCTCTCACACATACACAAACCCTGTCTGATATTCACATCTCTCACACACACAAACCCTGTCTGATATTCCCGTCTCACACACACATAAACCCTGTCTGATATTCCCCTCTCTCACGCACACAAACCCTGTCTGATATTCGCCTCTCTTTCACACACAGAAACCCTGTCCGTTATTCCTCTCTCTCTCACAAACCCTGTCTGATATTCCCCTCTCTTTCACACACTGAAACCCTATCTAATATTCTTCTCTTTCACACACAGAAACCCTGTCTGATATTCCCCTCTCACACACACACACAAACCCTTTCTGACATTCCCCTCCCTCACACACACACACACAAATCCTGTCTGATATTCCCCTCTTACACACACACACAAACCCTGTCTGATATTCCCCTCTCAGAAACACACAAGCACTTTCTGATATTCCCCTCTCACACACACACAAACCCTGTCTGATATTCCCCTCTCTCAAACACACAAACCCTGTCTGATGTTCCCTTCTCACACACAGATAAACCCTGTCTGATATTCCCCTCTCTGACACAAAGATAAACCCTGTCTGATATTCACCTCTCACACATACACAATCCCTGTCTAATATTCCCTACTCACACATACACAAACCCTGTCTGATATTCACCTCTCTCACACACACAAACCCTGTCTGATATTCCCCTCTCACACACACACAAACGCTGTCTGATATTCCCCTCTCTTTCACACACACAAACACTTTCTGATATTCCTCTCTCTCACACAAACCCTGTCTGATATTCCCCTCTCACACACAGATAAACCCTGTCTGATGTTCCCCTCTCTCACACACCGATAAACGCTGTCTGATATTCGCCTCTCACACATAAACAAACTCTGTCTGATATTCCCCTCCCTCACACACACACACACACACAAACCCTGTCTGATATTCCCCTCTCACACACACACAAACCCTGTCTGATATTCCCCTCTCACAAACACACAAACACTTTCTGATATTCCCCTCTCTCAAACACACAAACCCTGTCTGATATTCCCCTCTCTCACACACACACAAACCCTGTCTGATATTCCCCTCTCTCACACACACACAAACCCTGTCTGATATTCCACTCTCTCACACACTGATAACCCCTGTCTGATATTCGCCTCTCACACATACACAAACCCTGTCTGATATTCCCCTCTCACACACACATAAACCCGGTCTGATATTCCCCTCTCTCACGCACACAAACCCTGTCTGATATTCCCCTCTCTTTCACACACAGAAACCCTGTCTGATATTCCTCTCTCTCTCACAAACCCTGTCTGATATTCCCCTCTCACGCTCACAAACCCTGTCTGGTATTCCTCTCTCACACGCACAAACCCTGTCTGATATCCCCTCCTTCACACACACACAAATCCTGTCTGATATTCCCCTCCCTCACACACACACAAATCCTGTCTGATATTCCCCTCCCTCACACACACACAATCCCTGTCTGATATTCCCCTCTCACACACACACACAAACACTGTCTGATATTCCCCTCCCTCACCCACACACAAATCCTGTCTGTTATTCCCCTCTCACAAACACACACAAACCCTGTCTAATATTCCCCTCTCACAAACACACAAACATTTTCTGATATTCCCCTCTCACCCACACACAAACCCTGTCTGATATTCCCCTCTCACAAACACACAAGCACTTTCTGATATTCCCCTCTCACACACACACAAACCCTGTCTGATATTCCCCTTTCTCACACATACAAACCCTGTCTGATATTCCCCTGTCTCACACACAACCCCTGTCTGATATTCCCCTCTCACACACACACTAATCCAGTCTGATATTCCCCTCTCACACACACTAATCCTGTCTGATATACCCTTCTCTCACACACACAAACCCTGTCTGATATTCCCCTCTCACACACACACACAAACCCTGTCTTATATTCCCCTCTCACACACACACACCCTGTCTGATATTCACCTCCTTCACACACACACAAACCCTGTCTGATATTCCCCTCCCTCACACACACACAAACCCTGTGTGATGTCCCCCCCCTCACACACAAACAAACCCTGTCTGATATTCCGCTGTCACACACACACACAAACCCTGTCTGATATTCCCCTCCCACACACACACACAAACCCTGTCTGATATTCCCCTCTCACACACACACACAAACCCTTTCTGACATTCCCCTCCCTCACACACACACACAAATCCTGTCTGATATTCCCCTCTCACACACTCACCCAAACCCTGTCTGATATTCCCCTCTCACAAACACACAAGCACTTTCTGATATTCCCCTCTCACACACACACAAACCCTGTCTGATATTCCCCTCTCTCAAACACACAAACCCTGTCTGATGTTCCCTTCTCACACACAGATAAACCCTGTCTGATATTCCCCTCTCTGACACAAAGATAAACCCTGTCTGATATTCAACTCTCACTCATACACAATCCCTGTCTAATATTCCCTACTCACACATACACAAACCCTGTCTGATATTCACCTCTCTCACACACACAAACCCTGTCTGATATTCCCCTCTCTCCCACACACAAACCCTGTCTGATATTTCCCTCTCTTTCACACACACAAACACTTTCTGATATTCCTCTCTCTCACACAAACCCTGTCTGATATTCGCCTCTCTCACACACACACAAACCCTCTCTGATATTCACCTCTCTCACACACACAAACCCTGTCTGATATTCCCCTCTCACACACACACACAAACCCTGTCTGATATTCACCTCTCTCACACACACAAACCCTGTATGATATTCCCTTCTCAGACACACACAAACCCTGCCTAATATTCCCCTCTCTCACACACACAAATCCTCTCCGATATTCCCCCTCACATACACACACACACACACCAAAACCCTGTCTGATGTTCCCCTCTCTCACACACACCAAAACCCTGTCTGATATTCCCATCTCACACACACACAAACCCTGTCTGATAATCCCCTCTCTTTCACACACACAAACCCTGTCTGATAATCCCCTCTCTTTCACACAGATAAACCCTGTCTGATATTCGCCTCTCACACATACACAAACCCTGTCTGATATTCCCCTCTCACACATACACAAACCCTGTCTGATATTCACCTCTCTCACACACACAAACCCTGTCTGATATTCCCCTCTCACACACACATAAACCCTGTCTGATATTCCCCTCTCTCACGCACACAAACCCTGTCTGAAATTCCCCTCTCTTTCACACACAGAAACCCTGTCTGATATTCCTCTCTCTCTCACAAACCCTGTCTGATATTCCCCTCTCACGCACAAAAACCCTGTCTGGTATTCCTCTCTCACACACACAAACCCTGTCTGATATTCCCTCCCTCACACACACACAAACCCTGTCTGATATTCCCCTCCCTCACACCCACACAAATCCTGTCTGGTTTTCCCCTCCCGCACACACAATCCCTGTCTGATATTCCCCTCTCACACACACACACAAACACTGTCTGATATTCCCCTCCCTCACACACACACAAATCCTGTCTGATATTCCCCTCTCACACACACACACAAACCCTGTCTGATATTCCCCTCTCACAAACACACAAACATTTTCTGATATACCGCTCTCACCCACACACAAACCCTGTCTGATATTCCCCTCTCACAAACACACAAACCCTGTCTGATATTCCCCTCTCACACACAGATAAACCCTGTCTGATGTTCCCCTCTCTCACACACCGATAAACGCTGTCTGATATTCGCCTCTCACACATAAACAAACCCTGTCTGATATTCCCCTCTCACACATACACAAACCCTGTCTGATATTCACATCTCTCACACACACAAACCCTGTCTGATATTCCCGTCTCACAAACACATAAACCCTGTCTGATATTCCCCTCTCTCACGCTCACAAACCCTGTCTGATATTCGCCTCTCTTTCACACACAGAAACCCTGTCCGTTATTCCTCTCTCCCTCACAAACCCTGTCTGATATTCCCCTCTCACACACACACACAAACCCTTTCTGACATTCCCCTCCCTCACACACACACACACAAATCCTGTCTGATATTCCCCTCTCACACACACACACAAACCCTGTCTGATATTCCCCTCTCACAAACACACAAGCACTTTCTGATATTCCCCTCTCACACACACACAAACCCTGTCTGATATTCCCCTCTCTCAAACACACAAACCCTGTCTGATGTTCCCTTCTCACACACAGATAAACCCTTTCTGATATTCCCCTCTCTGACACAAAGATAAACCCTGTCTGATATTCACCTCTCACACAAACACAATCCCTGTCTAATATTCCCTACTCACACACACACAAACCCTGTCTGATATTGCCCTCTCTCACACACACACAAACCCTGTCTGATATTCCCCTCCCTCACACACACACACACAAACCCTGTCTGATATTCCCCTCTCACACACACACAAACCCTGTCTGATATTCCCCTCTCACAAACACACAAACACTTTCTGATATTCCCCTCTCTCAAACACACAAACCCTGTCTGATATTCCCCTCTCTCACACACACACAAACCCTGTCTGATATTCCACTCTCTCACACACAGATAACCCCTGTCTGATATTCGCCTCTCACACATACACAAACCCTGTCTGATATTCCCCTCTCACACATACACAAACCCTGTCTGATATTCACCTCTCTCACACACACAAACCCTGTCTGATATTCCCCTCTCACACACACATAAACCCGGTCTGATATTCCCCTCTCTCACGCACACAAACCCTGTCTGATATTCCCCTCTCTTTCACACACAGAAACCCTGTCTGATATTCCTCTCTCTCTCACAAACCCTGTCTGATATTCCCCTCTCACGCTCACAAACCCTGCCTGGTATTCCTCTCTCACACGCACAAACCCTGTCTGATATCCCCTCCTTCACACACACACAAATCCTGTCTGATATTCCCCTCCCTCACACACACACAAATCCTGTCTGATATTCCCCTCCCTCACACACACACAATCCCTGTCTGATATTCCCCTCTCACACACACACACAAACACTGTCTGATATTCCCCTCCCTCACACACGCACAAATCCTGTCTGTTATTCCCCTCTCACAAACACACACAAACCCTGTCTAATATTCCCCTCTCACAAACACACAGACATTTTCTGATATTCCCCTCTCACCCACACACAAACCCTGTCTGATATTCCCCTCTCACAAACACACAAACCCTGTCTGATATTCCCCTCTCACACACACACCCAAACCCTGTCTGATATTCCCCTCTCACAAACACACAAGCACTTTCTGATATTCCCCTCTCACACACACACAAACCCTGTCTGATATTCCCCTTTCTCACACACACAAACCCTGTCTGATATTCCCCTCTCTCACACACAACCCCTGTCTGATATTCCCCTCTCACACACACACTAATCCAGTCTGATATTCCCCTCTCACACACACTAATCCTGTCTGATATACCCTTCTCTCACACACACAAACCCTGTCTGATATTCCCCTCTCACACACACACACAAACCCTGTCTTATATTCCCCTCTCACACACACAAACCCTGTCTGATATTCATCTCCTTCACACACACACAAACCCTGTCTGATATTCCCCTCCCTCACACACACACAAACCCTGTGTGATGTCCCCCCCCTCACACACAAACAAACCCTGTCTGATATTCCGCTGTCACACACACACACAAACCCTGTCTGATATTCCCCTCCCTCACACACACACAAACCCTGTCTGATATTCCCCTCTCACACACACACACAAACCCTTTCTGACATTCCCCTCCCACATTCACACACACAAATCCTGTCTGATATTCCCCTCTCACACACTCACCCAAACCCTGTCTGATATTCCCCTCTCACAAACACACAAGCACTTTCTGATATTCCCCTCTCACACACACACAAACCCTGTCTGATATTCCCCTCTCTCAAACACACAAACCCTGTCTGATGTTCCCTTCTCACACACAGAAAAACCCTGTCTGATATTCCCCTCTCTGACACAAAGATAAACCCTGTCTGATATTCAACTCTCACACATACACAATCCCTGTCTAATATTCCCTACTCACACATACACAAACCCTGTCTGATATTCACCTCTCTCACACACACAAACCCTGTCTGATATTCCCCTCTCTCCCACACACAAACCCTGTCTGATATTCCCCTCTCTTTCACACACACAAACACTTTCTGATATTCCTCTCTCTCACACAAACCCTGTCTGATATTCGCCTCTCTCACACACACACAAACCCTCTCTGATATTCACCTCTCTCACACACACAAACCCTGTCTGATATTCCCCTCTCACACACACACACAAACCCTGTCTGATATTCACCTCTCTCACACACACAAACCCTGTATGATATTCCCTTCTCAGACACACACAAACCCTGCCTAATATTCCCCTCTCTCACACACACAAATCCTCTCCGATATTCCCCCTCACATACACACACACACACACCAAAACCCTGTCTGATGTTCCCCTCTCTCACACACACCAAAACCCTGTCTGATATTCCCATCTCACACACACACAAACCCTGTCTGATAATCCCCTCTCTTTCACACACAGAAACCCTGTCTGATAATCCCCTCTCTTTCACACAGATAAACCCTGTCTGATATTCGCCTCTCACACATACACAAACCCTGTCTGATATTCCCCTCTCACACATACACAAACCCTGTCTGATATTCACCTCTCTCACACACACAAACCCTGTCTGATATTCCCCTCTCACACACACATAAACCCTGTCTGATATTCCCCTCTCTCACGCACACAAACCCTGTCTGAAATTCCCCTCTCTTTCACACACAGAAACCCTGTCTGATATTCCTCTCTCTCTCACAAAACCTGTCTGATATTCCCCTCTCACGCACAAAAACCCTGTCTGGTATTCCTCTCTCACACACACAAACCCTGTCTGATATTCCCTCCCTCACACACACACAAACCCTGTCTGATATTCCCCTCCCTCACACCCACACAAATCCTGTCTGGTTTTCCCCTCCCTCACACACAATCCCTGTCTGATATTCCCCTCTCACACACACACACAAACACTGTCTGATATTCCCCTCCCTCACACACACACAAATTCCTGTCTGATATTCCCCTCTCACACACACACACAAACCCTGTCTGTTATTCCCCTCTCACAAACACACAAACATTTTCTGATATTCCCCTCTCACCCACACACAAACCCTGTCTGATATTCCCCTCTCAAAAACACACAAACCCTGTCTGATATTCCCCTCTCACACACAGATAAACCCTGTCTGATATTGCCCTCTCTCACACACCGATAAACGCTGTCTGATATTCGCCTCTCACACATAAACAAACCCTGTCTGATATTCCCCTCTCACACATACACAAACCCTGTCTGATATTCACATCTCTCACACACACAAACCCTGTCTGATATTCCCCTCTCTCACGCACACAAACCCTGTCTGATATTCGCCTCTCTTTCACACACAGAAACCCTGTCCGTTATTCCTCTCTCTCTCACAAACCCTGTCTGATATTCCCCTCTCTTTCACACACTGAAACCCTATCTAATATTCTTCTCTTTCACACACAGAAACCCTGTCTGATATTCCCCTCTCACACACACACACAAACCCTTTCTGACATTCCCCTCCCTCACACACACACACACAAATCCTGTCTGATATTCCCCTCTCACACACACACACAAACCCTGTCTGATATTCCCCTCTCACAAACACACAAGCACTTTCTGATATTCCCCTCTCACACACACACAAACCCTGTCTGATATTCCCCTCTCTCAAACACACAAACCCTGTCTGATGTTCCCTTCTCACACACAGATAAACCCTGTCTGATATTCCCCTCTCTGACACAAAGATAAACCCTGTCTGATATTCACCTCTCACACATACACAATCCCTGTCTAATATTCCCTACTCACACATACACAAACCCTGTCTGATATTCACCTCTTTCACACACACAAACCTTGTCTGATATTCCCCTCTCTCACACACACAAACGCTGTCTGATATTCCCCTCTCTTTTACACACACAAACACTTTCTGATATTCCTCTCTCTCACACAAACCCTGTCTGATATTCCCCTCTCTCACACACACACAAACACTGTCTGATATTCCCCTCTCTCACACACACACAAACCCTCTCTGATATGCCCCTCTCTCTCACACACACAAACCCTGTATGATATTCCCTTCTCAGACACACACAAACCCTGCCTAATATTCCCATCTCTCACACACACAAATCCTCTCCGATATTCCCCCCTCACATACATACACACACACACCAAAACCCTGTCTGATGTTCCCCTCTCTCACACACACCAAAACCCTGTCTGATATTCCCATCTCACACACACATAAACCCTGTCTGATATTCCCCTCTCTCACACACACACAAACCCTGTCTGATATTCCCCTCTCTCACACACACACAAACCCTGTCTGATATTCCCCTCTCACACATACACAAACCCTGTCTGATATTCACCTCTCTCACACACACAAACCCTGTCTGATATTCCCCTCTCACACACACATAAACCCTGTCTGATATTCCCCTCTCTCACGCACACAAACCCTGTCTGAAATTCCCCTCTCTTTCACACACAGAAACCCTGTCTGATATTCCTCTCTCTCTCACAAACCCTGTCTGATATTCCCCTCTCACGCACAAAAACCCTGTCTGGTATTCCTCTCTCACACACACATAAACCCTGTCTGATATTCCCCTCTCTCACACACACACAACCCCTGTCTGATATTCCCCTCTCTCACACACACACAAACCCTGTCTGATATTCCCCTCTCACACATACACAAACCCTGTCTGATATTCACCTCTCTCACACACACAAACCCTGTCTGATATTCCCCTCTCTCACGCACACAAACCCTGTCTGAAATTCCCCTCTCTTTCACACACAGAAACCCTGTCTGATATTCCTCTCTCTCTCACAAACCCTGTCTGATATTCCCCTCTCACGCACAAAAACCCTGTCTGGTATTCCTCTCTCACACACACAAACCCTGTCTGATATTCCCTCCCTCACACACACACAAACCCTGTCTGATATTCCCCTCCCTCACACCCACACAAATCCTGTCTGGTTTTCCCCTCCCTCACACACAATCCCTGTCTGATATTCCCCTCTCACACACACACACAAACACTGTCTGATATTCCCCTCCCTCACACACACACAAATTCCTGTCTGATATTCCCCTCTCACACACACACACAAACCCTGTCTGTTGTTCCCCTCTCACAAACACACAAACCCTGTCTGATATTCCCCTCTCACACACAGATAAACCCTGTCTGATATTGCCCTCTCTCACACACCGATAAACGCTGTCTGATATTCGCCTCTCACACATAAACAAACCCTGTCGGTTATTCCCCTCTCACACATACACAAACCCTGTCTGATATTCACATCTCTCACACACACAAACCCTGTCTGATATTCCCATCTCACACACACATAAACCCTGTCTGATATTCCCCTCTCTCACACACACACAAACCCTGTCTGATATTCCCCTCTCTCACACACACACAAACCCTGTCTGATATTCCCCTCTCACACAAACACAAACCCTGTCTGATATTCACCTCTCTCACACACACAAACCCTGTCTGATATTCCCCTCTCACACACACATAAACCCTGTCTGATATTCCCCTCTCTCACGCACACAAACCCTGTCTGAAATTCCCCTCTCTTTCACACACAGAAACCCTGTCTGATATTCCTCTCTCTCTCACAAAACCTGTCTGATATTCCCCTCTCACGCACAAAAACCCTGTCTGGTATTCCTCTCTCACACACACAAACCCTGTCTGATATTCCCTCCCTCACACACACACAAACCCTGTCTGATATTCCCCTCCCTCACACCCACACAAATCCTGTCTGGTTTTCCCCTCCCTCACACACAATCCCTGTCTGATATTCCCCTCTCACACACACACACAAACACTGTCTGATATTCCCCTCCCTCACACACACACAAATTCCTGTCTGATATTCCCCTCTCACACACACACACAAACCCTGTCTGTTATTCCCCTCTCACAAACACACAAACATTTTCTGATATTCCCCTCTCACCCACACACAAACCCTGTCTGATATTCCCCTCTCAAAAACACACAAACCCTGTCTGATATTCCCCTCTCACACACAGATAAACCCTGTCTGATATTGCCCTCTCTCACACACCGATAAACGCTGTCTGATATTCGCCTCTCACACATAAACAAACCCTGTCTGATATTCCCCTCTCACACATACACAAACCCTGTCTGATATTCACATCTCTCACACACACAAACCCTGTCTGATATTCCCCTCTCTCACGCACACAAACCCTGTCTGATATTCGCCTCTCTTTCACACACAGAAACCCTGTCCGTTATTCCTCTCTCTCTCACAAACCCTGTCTGATATTCCCCTCTCTTTCACACACTGAAACCCTATCTAATATTCTTCTCTTTCACACACAGAAACCCTGTCTGATATTCCCCTCTCACACACACACACAAACCCTTTCTGACATTCCCCTCCCTCACACACACACACACAAATCCTGTCTGATATTCCCCTCTCACACACACACACAAACCCTGTCTGATATTCCCCTCTCACAAACACACAAGCACTTTCTGATATTCCCCTCTCACACACACACAAACCCTGTCTGATATTCCCCTCTCTCAAACACACAAACCCTGTCTGATGTTCCCTTCTCACACACAGATAAACCCTGTCTGATATTCCCCTCTCTGACACAAAGATAAACCCTGTCTGATATTCACCTCTCACACATACACAATCCCTGTCTAATATTCCCTACTCACACATACACAAACCCTGTCTGATATTCACCTCTTTCACACACACAAACCTTGTCTGATATTCCCCTCTCTCACACACACAAACGCTGTCTGATATTCCCCTCTCTTTTACACACACAAACACTTTCTGATATTCCTCTCTCTCACACAAACCCTGTCTGATATTCCCCTCTCTCACACACACACAAACACTGTCTGATATTCCCCTCTCTCACACACACACAAACCCTCTCTGATATGCCCCTCTCTCTCACACACACAAACCCTGTATGATATTCCCTTCTCAGACACACACAAACCCTGCCTAATATTCCCATCTCTCACACACACAAATCCTCTCCGATATTCCCCCCTCACATACATACACACACACACCAAAACCCTGTCTGATGTTCCCCTCTCTCACACACACCAAAACCCTGTCTGATATTCCCATCTCACACACACATAAACCCTGTCTGATATTCCCCTCTCTCACACACACACAAACCCTGTCTGATATTCCCCTCTCTCACACACACACAAACCCTGTCTGATATTCCCCTCTCACACATACACAAACCCTGTCTGATATTCACCTCTCTCACACACACAAACCCTGTCTGATATTCCCCTCTCACACACACATAAACCCTGTCTGATATTCCCCTCTCTCACGCACACAAACCCTGTCTGAAATTCCCCTCTCTTTCACACACAGAAACCCTGTCTGATATTCCTCTCTCTCTCACAAACCCTGTCTGATATTCCCCTCTCACGCACAAAAACCCTGTCTGGTATTCCTCTCTCACACACACATAAACCCTGTCTGATATTCCCCTCTCTCACACACACACAACCCCTGTCTGATATTCCCCTCTCTCACACACACACAAACCCTGTCTGATATTCCCCTCTCACACATACACAAACCCTGTCTGATATTCACCTCTCTCACACACACAAACCCTGTCTGATATTCCCCTCTCTCACGCACACAAACCCTGTCTGAAATTCCCCTCTCTTTCACACACAGAAACCCTGTCTGATATTCCTCTCTCTCTCACAAACCCTGTCTGATATTCCCCTCTCACGCACAAAAACCCTGTCTGGTATTCCTCTCTCACACACACAAACCCTGTCTGATATTCCCTCCCTCACACACACACAAACCCTGTCTGATATTCCCCTCCCTCACACCCACACAAATCCTGTCTGGTTTTCCCCTCCCTCACACACAATCCCTGTCTGATATTCCCCTCTCACACACACACACAAACACTGTCTGATATTCCCCTCCCTCACACACACACAAATTCCTGTCTGATATTCCCCTCTCACACACACACACAAACCCTGTCTGTTGTTCCCCTCTCACAAACACACAAACCCTGTCTGATATTCCCCTCTCACACACAGATAAACCCTGTCTGATATTGCCCTCTCTCACACACCGATAAACGCTGTCTGATATTCGCCTCTCACACATAAACAAACCCTGTCGGTTATTCCCCTCTCACACATACACAAACCCTGTCTGATATTCACATCTCTCACACACACAAACCCTGTCTGATATTCCCATCTCACACACACATAAACCCTGTCTGATATTCCCCTCTCTCACACACACACAAACCCTGTCTGATATTCCCCTCTCTCACACACACACAAACCCTGTCTGATATTCCCCTCTCACACATACACAAACCCTGTCTGATATTCACCTCTCTCACACACACAAACCCTGTCTGATATTCCCCTCTCACACACACATAAACCCTGTCTGATATTCCCCTCTCTCACGCACACAAACCCTGTCTGAAATTCCCCTCTCTTTCACACACAGAAACCCTGTCTGATATTCCTCTCTCTCTCACAAACCCTGTCTGATATTCCCCTCTCACGCACAAAAACCCTGTCTGGTATTCCTCTCTTACACACACAAACCCTGTCTGATATTCCCTCCCTCACACACACACAAACCCTGTCTGATATTCCCCTCCCTCACACCCACACAAATCCTGTCTGGTTTTCCCCTCCCTCACACACAATCCCTGTCTGATATTCCCCTCTCACACACACACACACAAACACTGTCTGATATTCCCCTCCCTCACACACACACAAATCCTGTCTGATATTCCCCTCTCACACACACACACAAACCCTGTCTGATATTCCCCTCTCACAAACACACAAACATTTTCTGATATTCCCCTCTCACCCACACACAAACCCTGTCTGATATTCCCCTCTCACAAACACACAAACCCTGTCTGATATTCCCCTCTCACACACAGATAAACCCTGTCTGATATTCCCCTCTCTCACACACCGATAAACGCTGTCTGATATTCGCCTCTCACACATAAACAAACCCTGTCTGATATTCCCCTATCACACACAGATAAACCCTGTCTGATATTCCCCTCTCTCACACACCGATAAACGCTGTCTGATATTCGCCTCTCACACATAAACAAACCCTGTCTGATATTCCCCTCTCACACATACACAAACGCTGTCTGATATTCACATCTCTCACACACACAAACCCTGTCTGATATTCCCGTCTCACACACACATAAACCCTGTCTGATATTCCCCTCTCTCACGCACACAAACCCTGTCTGATATTCGCCTCTCTTTCACACACAGAAACCCTGTCTGATATTCCTCTCTCTCACACAAACCCTGTCTGATATTCCCCTCTCTCACACACACACAAAGCCTGTCTGATATTCCCCTCTCTCACACACACAAACCCTGTCTGATATTCCCCTCTCACACACACACAAACCCTGTCTGATATTCACCTCTCACACACACAAACCCTGTATGCTATTCCCTTCTCAGACACACACAAACCCTGCCTATTATTCCCCTCTCTCACACACTCAAATCCTCTCCGATATTCCCCTCTCACATACACACACACACCAAAACCCTGTCTGATATTCCCCTGTCTCACACTCACAAACCCTGTCTGATATTCCCCTCTCTCACACACACCAAAACCCTGTGTTATATTCCCCTCTCACACACACAAACCCTGTCTGATATTCCCCTCTCTCACACACAACCCCTGTCTGATATTCCCCTCTCTCACACACACTAATCCTGTCTGATATTCCCCCCTCATGCACATACACACACACAAAACCTGTCTGATATTCCCCTCTCACACATACACAAACCCTGTCTGATATTCACCTCTCTCACACACACAAACCCTGTCTGATATTCCCCTCTCACACACACAAACCCTGTCTGGTATTCCCCTCTCACACACACATAAACCCTGTCTGATATTCCCCTCTCTCACGCACACAAACCCTGTCTGATATTCCCCTCTCTTTCACACACAGAAACCCGGTCTGATATTCCTCTCTCTCTCACAAACCCTATCTGATATTCCCCTCTCACACACACAAACCCTGTCTGGTATTCCCCTCTCAAACACACAAACCCTGTCTGATATTCCCCTCCCTCACACTCACACAAACCCTGTCTGATATTCCCCTCCCTCACACACACACAAACCCTGTCTGATATTCTCCTCTCACACACACACACAAACCCTGTCTGATATTCCCCTCCCTCACACACACACACATACCCTGTCTGATATTCCCCTCTCACACACACACACAAACCCTGTCTGATATTCCTCTCTCTCACACAAACCCTGTCTGATATTCCCCTATCTCACACACACACAAACCCTGTCTGATAATCCCCTCTCTCACACACACAAACCCTGTCTGATATTCCCCTCTCTCACACAGAAACAAACCCTGTATGATATTCCCTTCTCAGACACACACAAACCCTGCCTAACATTCCTCTCTCTCACACACTCAACTCCTCTCCGATATTCCCCTCTCACATACACACACACACCAAAACCCTGTCTGATATTCCCCTCTCTCACACACACAAACCCTGTCTGATATTCCCCTCTCTCACACACACCAAAACCCTGTCTGATATTCCCCTCTCGCACACACAAAGCCTGTCTGATAATCCCCTCCCTTTCACACACAGAAACCCTGTCTGATAATCCCCTCACTCACACACACAAACCCTGTCTGATAATCCCCTTTCACACGCAGAAAGCCTGTCTGATAATCCCCTTTCACACGCAGAAAGCCTTTCTGATAGTCCCCTCTCTCACACACACATATCCTGTTTGATATTCCCCTCTCATACACACTAATCCTCTCCGATATTCCCCTCTCACATACACACACACACACCAAAACCCTGTCTGATATTCTCCTCTCTCACACACACAAACGCTGTCTGATATTCCCTTGTCTCACACACACAAACCCTGTCTGATATTCCCCTCTCTCACACACAACCCCTGTCTGATATTCCCCTCTCACACACACACTAATCCAGTTTGATATTCCCCTCTCACACACACTAATCCTCTCTGATATTCCCCCCTCACGCACATACACACACACAAAACCTGTCTGATATTCCCCTCTCACACATACACAAACCCTGTCTGATATTCACCTCTCTCTCTCACAAACTCTGTCTGATATTCCCCTCTCACACACACAAACCCTGTCTGATATCCCCTCACTCACACACACACAAACCCTGTCTGAGATTCCCCTCCCTCACACACACACAAACCCTGTCTGATATTCCCCTCCCTCACACACACACAAACCCTGTCTGATATTCTCCTCTTACACACACACACAAACCCTGTCTGATATTCCCCTCCCTCACACACACACACAAATCCTATCTGATATTCCCCTCTCTCACACACACCAAAACCCTGTCTGATATTCCCCTCTCGCACACACAAAGCCTGTCTGATAATCCCCTCCCTTTCACACACAGAACCCCTGTCTGATAATCCCCTCACTCACACACACAACCCCTGTCTGATAATCCCCTTTCACACGCAGAAAGCCTGTCTGATAGTCCCCTCTCTCACACACACATATCCTGTTTGATATTCCCCTCTCATACACACTAATCCTCTCCGATATTCCCCTCTCACATACACACACAAACACCAAAACCCTGTCTGATATTCTCCTCTCTCACACACACAAACGCTGTCTGATATTCCCTTGTCTCACACACACAAACCCTGTCTGATATTCCCCTCTCTCACACACAACCCCTGTCTGATATTCCCCTGTCACACACACACTAATCCAGTTTGATATTCCCCTCTCACACACACTAATCCTCTCTGATATTCCCCCCTCACGCACACACACACACACAAATCCTGTCTGATATTCCCCTCTCACACACACACACAAACCCTGTCTGATATTCCCCTCTCACAAACACACAAACACTTTCTGATATTCCCCTCTCACCCACACACAAACCCTGTCTGATATTCCCCTCTCACAAACACACAAACCCTGTCTGATATTCCCCTCACACACAGATAAACCCTGTCTGATATTCACCTCTCTCACACACACAAATGCTGTCTGATATTCCCTTGTCTCACACACACAAACCCTGTCTGATATTCCCCTCTCTCACACACAACCTCTGTCTGATATTCCCCTCTCTCTCTCACAAACTCTGTCTGATATTCCCCTCTCACACACACAAACCCTGTCTGATATCCCCTCACTCACACACACACAAACCCTGTCTGATATTCCCCTCCCTCACACACACACAAACCCTGTCTGATATTCCCCTTCCTCACACACACACAAACTTTGTCTGATATTCTCCTCTTACACACACACACAAACCCTGTCTGATATTCCCCTCCCTCACACACACACACAAATCCTGTCTGATATTCCCCTCTCACACTCACACACAAACCCTGTCTGATATTCCCCTCTCACACACAGATAAACCCTGTCTGATATTCCCCTCTCTCACACACAGATAAACCCTGTCTGATATTCCCCTCTCACAGACACATAAATCTCGTCTGATATTCACCTCTCTCACGCACACAAACCCTGTCTGATATTCCCCTCTCTTTCACACACAGAAACCCTGTCTGATATTCCTCTCTCTCTCACAAACCCTGTCTGAGATTCCCCTCTCTCACACAAACACAAACCCTGTCTGATATTCCCCTCTCTCACACACACCAAATCCCTGTCTGATAATCCCCTCTCTTTCACACACAGAAACACTGTCTGATAATCCCCTTTCTCACACACACAAACCCTGTCTGATATTCCCCTCTCTCACACACACACAAACCCTGTCTGATATTCACCTCTCTCACACACACAAACCCTGTCTGATATTCCCCTCTCACACACACACAAACCCTGTCTGATATTCACCTCTCTCACACACACAAACCCTGTCTGATTTTCCCCTCTCACACACACACAAACCCTGTCTGATATTCCCCTCTCTCACACACACAAACCCTGTCTGATATTCCCCTCTCTCACACACACAAACCCTGTCTGATATTCCCCTCTCTTTCACACACAGAAACCCTATCTAATATTCTTCTCTTTCACACACAGAAACCCTGTCTGATATTCCTCTCTCTCACACAAACACTGTCTGATATTCCCCTCTCTCACACACACACAAACCCTGTCTGTTATTCCCCTCTCTCACACACACACAAACCCTGTCTGATATTCACCTCTCTCACACACACAAACCCTGTATGATATTCCCTTCTCAGAAACACACAAACCCTCCCTAATATTCCCCTCTCTCACACACTCAAATCCTCCCCGATATACCCCTCTCACATACACACACACACCAAAACCCTGTCAGATATTCGCCTCTCTCACACACACAAACCCTGTCTGATATTCCCCTCTCTCACACACACCAAAACCCTGTCTGATAATCCCCTCTCTTTCACACACAGAAACCCTGTCTGATAATCCCTCTCTCACACACACAAACCCTGTCTGATATTCCCCTCTCTCACACACACACAAACCCGGTCTGATATTCCCCTCTCACACACACACAAACCCTGTCTGATTTACCCCTCTCACACACACATAAATCCTGTCTGATATTCCCCTCTCTCACGCGCACAAACCCTGTCTGATATTCCCCTCTCTTTCACACACAGAAACCCTGTCTGATATTCCTCTCTCTCTCACAAACCCTGTCTGATATTCCCCTCTCTTTCACACACAGAAACCCTATCTAATATTCTTCTCTTTCACACACAGAAACCCTGTCTGATATTCCTCTCTCTCACACAAACCCTGTCTGATATTCCCCTCTCTCACACAAACACAAACCCTGTCTGATATTCCCCTCTCTCACACACACCAAATCCCTGTCTGATAATCCCCTCTCTTTCACACACACAAACACTGTCTGATAATCCCCTTTCTCACACACACAAACCCTGTCTGATATTCCCCTCTCTCACACACACACAAACCCTGTCTGATATTCACCTCTCTCACACACACAAACCCTGTCTGATATTCCCCTCTCACACACACACAAACCCTGTCTGATATTCACCTCTCTCACACACACAAACCCTGTCTGATTTTCCCCTCTCACACACACACAAACCCTGTCTGATATTCCCCTCTCTCACACACACAAACCCTGTCTGATATTCCCCTCTCTCACACACACAAACCCTGTCTGATATTCCCCTCTCACACACACAAACCCTGTCTGATAATCCCCTCTCTTTCACACACAGAAACCCTGTCTGATAATCCCCTCACTCACAAACACAAACCCTGTCTGATAATCCCCTCTCTTTCACACACAGAAACCCTGTCTGATAATCCCCTCTCTCACACAAACAAATCCTGTTTGATATTCCCCTCTGATACACACTAATCCTCTCCGATATTCCCCTCTCACATACACACACACACACCAAAACCCTGTCTGATATTCTCCTCTCTCACACACACAAACCCTGTCTGATATTCCCCTGTCTCACATACACAAACCCTTTCTGATATTCCCCTCTCTCACACACAACCCCTGTCTGATATTCCCCTCTCACACACACACTAATCCTGCCTGATATTCCCCTCTCACACACACTAATCCTGTCTGATATTCCCCCCTCACGCACATACACACACACAAACCCTGTCTGATATTCCTCTCTCTCACACACAAACCCATCTGATATTCCCCTCTCACACACAAACCCTGTCTGATGTTTCCTTTCTTTCACACACACAAACCCTGTCTGATATTCCCTTTCGTTCACACACATAAACCCTGTCTCATATTCCCTTTCTTTCACCCACACAAGCCCCGTCTGATATTCCTCTTTTTCATACACAGAAACCCTGTCTGATATTCCCTCTGTCACACACACAGAAACCCTGTCTGATAATCCCCTCTCACACACACAAACCCTGTTTGATATTCCCTTCTCTCACACACAAACCCTGTCTGATATTCCTCTCTTTCACACACAGAAACCCTGTCTGATATTCCTCTCCCTCTCACAAACCCTGTCTGATATTCCCCTCTCTTTCACACACAGAAACCCTGTCTGATATTCCTCTCCCTCTCACAAACCATGTCTGATATTCACCTCTCTCACACACACAAATCCTGTATGTTATTCCCTTCTCAGACACACACAAACCCTGCCTAATATTCCCCTCTCTCACACACACAAATCCTCTCCGATATTCCCCTCTCACATACACACACACACACCAAAACCCTGACTGATGTTCCCCTCTCACACACACACAAACCCTGTCTGATAATCCCCTCTCTTTCACACACAGAAACCCTGTCTGATAATCCCTTCTCTTTCACACACAGAAACCCTGTCTGATAATCCCCTCTCTCACACAAAGAAACCCTGTCTGATAATCCCCTCTCTCACACACACAAATTCGGTTTGATATTCCGCTCTCATACACACTAATCCTCTCCGATATTCCCCTCTCACATACACACACAGACACCAAAACCCTGTCTGATATTCCCCTCTCTCACACACACAAACCCTGTCTGGTATTCCCCTGTCTCACACACACAAACCCTGTCTGATATTCCCCTCTCTCACACACAACCCCTGTCTGATATTCCCCTCTCGCACACGCACTAATCCAGTTTGATATTCCCCTCTCACACAAACACTAATCCAGTCTGATATTCCGCTCTCACACACACTAATCCTATCTGATATACCCTTCTCTCACACACACTAATCCTGTCTGATATTCCCCCTCACGCACATACACACACACAAACCCTGTCTGATATTCCTCTCTTTCACACACACAAACCCTGTCTGATATTCCTCTCTCACACACAAACCCTGTCTGATGTTCCCTTTCTTTCACACAGACAAACCCTGTCTGAAATTCCTCTCTTTCACACGCACAAGCCCCCTCTGATGTTCCTCTGTTTCATACACACAAACCCTGTCTGATATTCCCTCTCTTTCTCACACACAAACCCTGTCTGATATTCCTCTCTCTCACACAAACCCTGTCTGATATTCCCCTCTCTCACACACACACAAACCCTATCTGGTATTCCTCTCTTTCACACACACAAACCCTGTCTGATATTCCTCTCTCTCACACAAACCCTGTCTCATATTCCCCTCTCTCACACACACACAAACCCTGTCTGATATTCCTCTTTCTCACACAAACCCTGCCTGATATTCCCCTCTTGCACACACACACAAACCCTACCTGATATTCCCCTCTCTCACACACACAGAAACCCTGTCTGGTATTCCCCTCTCACACACACAAACCCTGTCTGATATTCCCCTTTCACACACACAAACCCTGTCTGATATCCCCTCCCTCACACACACACAAACCCTATCTGATATTCCCCTCCCTCAGACACACACAAACCCTGTCTGATATTCCCACCCCTCACACACACACAAACCCTGCCTGATATTCCCCTCTCATACACACACACAAACCCTGTCTGATATTCCCCTCCCTCACACACAAACCCAGTCTGATATTCCCCTCTCACACACACACAAACCCTGTCTGATATTCCCCTCTCACAAACACACAAACACTTTCTGATATTCCCCTCTCTCACACACACACAAACCCTGTCTGATATTCCCCTCTCTCTCACACACACACACAAACCCTGTCTGATATTCCCCTCTCTCACACACACAAACCCTGTCTGATATTCCCCTCTCACACACACATAAACCCTGTCTGATATTCCCCTCTCTTTCACACACAGAAACCCTGTCTGATATTCCCTTTCTTTAACACACATAAACCCTGTCTCATATTCCCTTTCTTTCACCCACACATGCCCCGTCTGATATTCCTCTTTTTCATACACAGAAACCCTGTCTGATATTCCCTCTCTCACACACACAGAAACCCTGTCTGATATTCCCCTCTCACACACACAAACCCTGTTTGATATTCCCTTCTCACACACACAAACCCTGTCTGATATTCATCTCTTTCACACACAGAAACCCTGTCTGATATTCCTCTCCCTCTCACAAACCCTGTCTGATATTCCCCTCTCTTTCACACACAGAAACCCTGTCTGATATTCCTCTCCCTCTCACAAACCATGTCTGATATTCACCTCTCTCACACACACAAACCCTGTATGTTATTACCTTCTCAGACACACACAAACCCTGTTTAATATTCCCCTCTCTCACACACACAAATCCTCTCCGATATTCCCCTCTCACATACACACACACACACCAAAACCCTGTCTGATGTTCCCCTCTCTCACACACACCAAAACCCTGTCTGATGTTCCCCTCTCACACACACACCAAAACCCTGTCTGATGTTCCCCTCTCACACACACACAAACCCTGTCTGATAATCCCCTCTCTTTCACACACAGAAACCCTGTCTGATAATCCCTTCTCTTTCACACACAGAAACCCTGTCTGATAATCCCCTCTCTCACACACAGAAACCCTGTCTGATAATCCCCTCTCTCACACACACAAATTCGGTTTGATATTCCGCTCTCATACACACTAATCCTCTCCGATATTCCCCTCTCACATACACACACACACACCAAAACCCTGTCTGATATTCCCCTCTCTCACACACACAAACCCTGTCTGGTATTCCCCTCTCTCACACACGCAAACCCTGTCTGATATTCCCCTCTCTCACACACAACCCCTGTCTGATATTCCCCTCTCGCACACACACTAATCCAGTTTGATATTCCCCTCTCACACAAACACTAATCCAGTCTGATATTCCGCTCTCACACACACTAATCCTATCTGATATACCCTTCTCTCACACACACTAATCCTGTCTGATATTCCCCCTCACGCACATACACACACACAAACCCTGTCTGATATTCCTCTCTTTCACACACACAAACCCTGTCTGATATTCCTCTCTCACACACAAACCCTGTCTGATGTTCCCTTTCTTTCACACAGACAAACCCTGTCTGAAATTCCTCTCTTTCACACGCACATGCCCCCTCTGATGTTCCTCTGTTTCATACACACAAACCCTGTCTGATATTCCCTCTCTTTCTCTCACACAAACCCTGTATGCTATTCCCTTCTCAGGCACACACAAACCCTGCCTAATATTCCCCTCTCTCACACACTCAAATCCTCTCCGATATTCCCCTCTCACATACACACACACACCAAAACCCTGTCTGATATTCCCCTCTCTCACACACACAAACCCTGTCTGATATTCCCCTCTCTCACACACAACCCCTGTCTGATATTCCCCTCTCACACACACACTAATCCAGTCTGATATTCCCCTCTCACACACACTAATCCTGTCTGATATTCCCCCCTCATGCACATACACACGCACAAAACCTGTCTGATATTCCCCTCGCACACATACACAAACCCTGTCTGATACTCACCTCTCTCACACACACAAACCCTGTCTGATATTCCCCTCTCACACACACAAACCCTGTCTGATATTCCCCTCTCACACACACATAAACCCTGTCTGATATTCCCCTCTCTCACGCACACAAACCCTGTCTGATATTCCCCTCTCTTTCACACACAGAAACCCTGTCTGATATTCCTCTCTCTCTCACAAACCCTGTCTGATATTCCCCTCTCACACACACAAACCCTGTCTGGTATTGCCCTCTCACACACACAAACCCTGTCTGATATCCCCTCCATCACACACACACAAACCCTGTCTGATATTCCCCTCCCTCACACACACACAAACCCTGTCTGATATTCCCCTCCCTCACACTCACACAAACCCTGTCTGATATTCTCCTCTCACACACACACACAAACCCTGTCTGATATTCCCCTCCCTCACACACACACACACATACCCTGTCTGATATTCCCCTCTCACACATACACACAAACCCTGTCTGATATTCCTCTCTCTCACACAAACCCTGTCTGATATTCCCCTCTCTCACACACACACAAACCTTGTCTGATATTCCCCTCTCTCACACACACAAACCCTGTCTGATATTCGCCTCTCTCACACAGACACAAACCCTGTCTGATATTCATCTCTCTCACACACCAAAACACTGTCTCATATTCTCCTCTCTCACATACACAAACGCTGTCTGATATTCCCCTGTCTCGCACACACAAACCCTGTCTGATATTCCCCTCTCTCACACACACAAACCCTGTCTGATATTCCCCTCTCACACACACACTAATCCAGTCTGATATTCCCCTCTCACACACACTAATCCACTCTGATATTCCCCCCTCACGCACATACACACACACAAAACCTCTCTGATATTCCCCTCTCACACATACACAAACCCTGTCTGATATTCACCTTTCTCACACACATAAACCCTGTATGATATTCCCCTCTCTTTCACACACAGAAATGCTGTCTGATATTCCTCTCTCTCTCACAAACCCTGTCTGATATTCCCCTCTCTCACGCACAAAAACCCTGTCTGATATTCCCCTCTCTTTCACACACAGAAACCCTATCTAATATTCTTCTCGTTCACACACAGAAACCCTGTCTGATATTCCTCTCTCTCACACAAACCCTGTCTGATATTCCCCTCTCTCACACACACACAAACCCTGTCTGATATTCCCCTCTCTCACACACACAAACCCTGTCTGATATTCCCCTCTCTCACACATACACAAACCCTGTCTAATATTCACCTCTCTCACACCCACAAACCCTGTCTGATATTCCCCTCTCACACACACACAAACCCTGTCTGATATTCACCTCTCACACACACAAACCCTGTATGCTATTCCCTTCTCAGGCACACACAAACCCTGCCTAATATTCCCCTCTCTCACACACTCAAATCCTCTCCGATATTCCCCTCTCACATACACACACACACACCAAAACCCTGTCTGATATTCCCCTCTCTCACACACACAAACCCTGTCTGATATTCCCCTCTCTCACACACAACCCCTGTCTGATATTCCCCTCTCACACACACACTAATCCAGTCTGATATTCCCCTCTCACACACACTAATCCTGTCTGATATTCCCCCCTCACGCACATACACACGCACAAAACCTGTCTGATATTCCCCTCTCACACATACACAAACCCTGTCTGATACTCACCTCTCTCACACACACAAACCCTGTCTGATATTCCCCTCTCACACACACAAACCCTGTCTGATATTCCCCTCTCACACACACATAAACCCTGTCTGATATTCCCCTTTCTCACACACATAAACCCTGTATGATATTCCCCTCTCTTTCACACACAGAAATGCTGTCTGATATTCCTCTCTCTCTCACAAACCCTGTCTGACATTGCCGTCTCACACACACAAACCCTGTCTGGTATTCCCCTCACACACACACAAACCCTGTCTGATATTCCCCTCCCTCACACATACACAAACCCTGTCTGATATTCTCCTCTTACACACACACAAACCCTGTCTGATATTCCCCTCCCTCACACACACACACAAACCCTGTCTGATATTCCCCTCTCACACACACACACAAACCCTGTCTGATATTCCCCTCTCACAAACACACAAACACTTTCTGATATTCCCCTCTCACCCACACACAAACCCTGTCTGATATTCCCCTCTCACAAACACACAAACCCTGTCTGATATTCCCCTCTCACACACAGATAAACCCTGTCTGATATTCCCCTCTCTCACACACAGATAAACCCTGTCTGATATTCGCCTCTCACACATACACAAACCATGTCTGATATTTCCCTCTCACACACACACAAACCCTGTCTGATATTCCCCTCTCTCACGCACACAAATCCTCTCCGATATACCCCTCTCACATACACACACACACCAAAACCCTGTCTGATATTCCCCTCTCTCACACACACAAACCCTGTCTGATATTCCCCTCTCTCACACACACCAAAACCCTGTCTGATCATCCCCTCTCTTTCACACACAGAAACCCTGTCTGATAATCGCCTCTCACACACACATAAACCCTGTCTGATATTCCCCTCTCTCACGCACACAAACCCTGTCTGTTATTCCCCTCTCTTTCACACACAGAAACCCTGTCTGATATTCCTCTCTCTCTCACAAACCCTGTCTGATATTCCCCTCTCACACACACAAACCCTGTCTGATATTCCCCTCCCTCACACACACACAAACCCTGTCTGATATTCCCCTCCCTCACACACACACAAACCCTGTCTGATATTCTCCTCTCACACACACACACAAACCCTGTCTGATATTCCCCTCCCTCACACACACACACATACTCTGTCTGATATTCCCCTCTCACACATACACACAAACCCTGTCTGATATTCCTCTCTCTCACACAAACCCTGTCTGATATTCCCCTCTCTCACACACACACAAACCTTGTCTGATATTCCCCTCTCTCACACACACAAACCCTGTCTGATATTCCCCTCTCTCACACAGACACAAACCCTGTCTGATATTCACCTCTCTCACACACCAAAACCCTGTCTGATATTCTCCTCTCTCACACACACAAACGCTGTCTGATATTCCCCTGTCTCGCACACACAAACCCTGTCTGATATTCCCCTCTCTCACACACACAAACCCTGTCTGGTATTCCCCTCTCACACACACACTAATCCAGTCTGATATTCCCCTCTCACACACACTAATCCTGTCTGATATTCCCCCCTCACGCACATACACACACACAAAACCTCTCTGATATTCCCCTCTCACACATACACAAACCCTGTCTGATATTCACCTTTCTCACACACATAAACCCTGTATGATATTCCCCTCTCTTTCACACACAGAAATGCTGTCTGATATTCCTCTCTCTCTCACAAACCCTGTCTGACATTGCCGTCTCACACACACAAACCCTGTCTGGTATTCCCCTCACACACACACAAACCCTGTCTGATATTCCCCTCCCTCACACACACACAAACCCTGTCTGATATTCCCCTCCCTCACACAAACACAAACCCTGTCTGATATTCTCCTCTTACACACACACAAACCCTGTCTGATATTCCCCTCCCTCACACACACACACAAACCCTGTCTGATATTCCCCTCTCACACACACACACAAACCCTGTCTGATATTCCCCTCTCACAAACACACAAACACTTTCTGATATTCCCCTCTCACCCACACACAAACCCTGTCTGATATTCCCCTCTCACACACAGATAAACCCTGTCTGATATTCCCCTCTCTCACACACAGATAAACCCTGTCTGATATTCGCCTCTCACACATACACAAACCATGTCTGATATTCCCCTCTCACACACACACAAACCCTGTCTGATATTCCCCTCTCTCACGCACACAAATCCTCTCCGATATACCCCTCTCACATACACACACACACCAAAACCCTGTCTGATATTCCCCTCTCTCACACACACAAACCCTGTCTGATATTCCCCTCTCTCACACACACCAAAACCCTGTCTGATCATCCCCTCTCTTTCACACACAGAAACCCTGTCTGATAATCGCCTCTCTCACACACACAAACCCTGTCTGATATTCCCCTCTCTCACACACACACAAACCCTGTCTGATATTCACCTCTCTCACACACACAAACCCTGTCTGATATTCCCCTCTCACACACACACAAACCCTGTCTGATATTCACCTCTCTCACACACACAAACCCTCTATGATATTCCCTTCTCAGACACACACAAACCCTGCCTAATATTCCCCTCTCTCACACACTCAAATCCTCTCCGATATTCCCCTCTCACATACACACACACACCAAAATCCTGTCTGATATTCCCCTCTCTCACACACACAAACCCTGTCTGATATTCCCCTCTCACACACACAAACCCTGTCTGATAATCCCCTCTCTTTCACACACTGAAACCCTGTCTGATAATCCCCTCACTCACAAACACAAACCCTGTCTGATAATCCCCTCTCTTTCACACACACAAACCCTGTCTGATAATCCCCTCTCTCACACACACAAATCCTGTTTGATATTCCCCTCTGATACACACTAATCCTCTCCGATATTCCCCTCTCACATACACACACACACACACCAAAACCCTGTCTGATATTCTCCTCTCTCACACACACAAACCCTGTCTAATATTCCCCTGTCTCACACACACAAACCCTGTCTGATATTCCCCTCTCTCACACACAACCCCTGTCTGATATTCCCATCTCACCCACACACTAATCCAGCCTGATATTCCCCTCTCCCACACACTAATCCTGTCTGATATTCCCCCCTCACACACATACACACACACAAACCCTGTCTGATATTCCTCTCTCTCACACACAAACCCTGTCTGATATTCCCCTCTCACACACAAACCCTGTCTGATGTTTCCTTTCTTTCACACACACAAACCCTGTCTGATATTCCCTTTCTTTCACACACATAAACCCTATCTCATATTCCCTTTCTTTCACCCACACAAGCCCCGTCTGATCTTCCTCTCTTTCATACACAGAAACCCTGCCTGATATTCCCCTCACACACACAAACCCTGTTTGATATTCCCCTCTCAGACACACAAACCCTGTCTGATATTCCTCTCTTTCACACACAGAAACCCTGTCTGATATTCCTCTCCCTCTCACAGTCCCTGTCTGATATTCCTCTCTCTCACACACAGAAACCCTGTCTGACATTCCCCTCTCTCCCACACACAAACCCTGTCTGATATTCCTCTCTTTCACACACAGAAACCCTGTCTGTTATCCCTCTCTCTCACACACAGAAACCCTGTCTGATACTCCCCTCTCCTTCACACAAAACCTGTCTGATAATCCCCTCTCTCACACACACACAACCCCTGTCTGATATTCCCCTCTCTCACACACACAAAAACCCTGTCTGATATTCCCCTTTCACACACACAAACCCTGTCTGATATTCCCCTCTCTCACACACGGAAACCCTGTCTGATATTCCCTCTCTCTCACACACACAAACCCTGTCTGATATTCCTCTCTCCAACACACAGAAACCCTGTCTGATATTCCCTCTCTTTCACACTCAAATTCTTTTACATTTTCTCCTTTCTCACAAACCAATCCTGACTGATAATCACCCTCTCACTTATTCAATCCTGGCCTTTTATTCCCCTCTCGCTCAACCACAAATTTGCTGTTTTACTTCATCTGTCTGACTCAGAATCATTAAGTTCTTATTCCGCACCATTGTTTCACTGACCATTAAACAACTTCGTCTCCTGGAACAGGTTGCCAGCCAAGCTCATGTGCATCTCCTATTACAGATCACCGAGATAATGATTGGAATAATTCAAATGGTGTTTGGATTGCCCCTGAATTTTGAAGAAAGCTACATCTTAGCCATTTTGTTCGGTGTCCCCTGGTGGACAGGAATTTTGGTAAGTTGAATTTCATATCAATGTTGATCAATCACCCGCGAGAACCACGGGAGATTCATAAGAGGAAGAAACAGGAGAAGGCGGGTCTGTTTGGCCCTGTGTACCTGCTCCACCGCCCCATATGATCATTGCTGATCCACCTCAATTCCACTTTCCCACCCGAACTCCACAGCCCTTAGGGTCCAAATGACTTTCGATCTCAGTGATGAATAGGCTCAGTGTCTGAGCTGCTACAGCTCCCTGGGACAGAGATTCACACCCACCGAGTGAAGAAGCATCGCAGCACCTTTAATCCCGAGACTCTGACCCCTGGTTTTAGACTCTCCACCTAAGGGGAAACAATCCTGTCAGCATCTAGCCTGCCAAGCCCCTCAGCCACTCTACCCATTTCAATGAGATCACCTCTCATTTTTTTTCAGCCCCCTCATAGATTTTGAAAACTTCTATCGAGCCTCCTCTCAGCCTTCTCCTCTCCAAGGAAAACAGCCCCAACCTCTCCAATCTATCCTCATAGCTGAAGTATCTCATCCCTGGGCCCATTCTTGTAAACCTCTTCAGCTCTCTCTCCAACGTGTTCACATCCTTCCAATAACGTGTTGCCCAAAACTGTACACATTATTCCAGCTGAGGTCTAATGGGGGTCTTATATCAATTCAGCATTCCCTCCCATGAGTACTTGAGAGAAAAGAGGATATGTGGAAAAGCTGAGATGAAGCAGATAGAACGGGAAGGGACTAGTGTGATAATGAAGTCCAACACTGTGGTTTGAACCAAATGGTGCATTTACATATTGCATCTGTAAATTTTAACCCCACATATATAAGTTTTAACAACCAGAGGATCCTACAACTGTGCATTTTAATATTCTGTTTATAATTATTATTATACCAGAAATACTTCTTATTCAATGTATTTTTTTTCTCAGTATATCATATCAGGATCACTGGTGGTTGACATTATAAACACAGCAAATATCCACCTCGTAAGTAATTTATATGTTTATTCTTGGGAATGTGTGGTTCATCGTCTCACCGCAGTTTGTCCAGAAAGGGTGTTGGTGGGCCCCTTTCTTGAATCTCCTGGGAAGGAATTTATGATAAAAACTGCATATCTGGCAGTAATCTCCAGATTGCCCACGGTACCACAGGAATAGGATAAAGCAGAAGAATGGGTACCTGGTAAGATAGAGCAGGAGAGAGGCCTTTAGATTCCTGGGATGTTGGCAGCAGCTCTGGGGCAGATGAGACCTGTGCAGGCCGGGACCAATTTCCTGGCAGGGCAACCTGGGGAGGGGTCAGACTAAATTGGCTGAGCCACGGGAACCAGCAGGTAATACAGGAGAGGGATACCAAGGTGCACAGAATACTGGGAAAGACAGATAGCACGAGAGTAGGAAATAGCAAGCTGTTAGGTGAGTTGAGTGTAAGGGGAAAAGTAAGAAAGTCTAAATTAGAGTCTGTGCATGTTTGTGAATGCGCAGAGTGTGGTTATTGAGTTAGGTGAGTTGCAGGCGTGAATATGAAAGTGGGATGTGACTATAGCAGAGGCCTGGCTGAAGGAAGTTATTAAGCACTCCTGGATATAAGGTGTTCACTAAGGGTAGGAAGGGAAGAAGAGGGGGAGGGGTGACCGTATCAATTGAGGAGAACAATGAGGTAGAAAGAGGATCTCCCAGAGGCATCAAGGTCAGGATCTATTTGACTAGAGCTAAATAATTAAAAAGGTGCAACTAGATTGTTCATTGTAGTGTATAGGCCATCAACAGGAATTCACCAAGGCTCCTTAGACAGCAAATTCCAATCCCATGACCACTGCCACCTAGAAGGACAAGGGCAGCAGACGCATGGGAACACCACCACCTGGAAGTTCCCCTCCAGGCCACTCACCATCCTGACTTGGAAATATATTGGCCATTCCTTCACTGTCGCTGGGTCAAAATCCTGGAACTCCCTCCCTAACAGCACTGTGGGTTTACCTGCACCACATGGACTGCAGCGGTTCAAGAAGGCAGCTCACTCACCACCTTCTCAAGGGGCAATTAGGGATGGGCAATAAATGCTGGCCCAGCCAGCGAAGCCCACATCCCATGAATGAACAAGTCAGAAAGATGTAGAGGAACAAATTTGCAAGAACATGACAGAGAAAAGCAAGAATAAGAATTACCAAGTGGTTACAATGAAGGACTTGAATATAGGCAATGAAAATAGACTGGGAAACTAGTAGCATCAAGGGCAAATAGGTGCAAAAATTCCTAGAGTGTGTTCAGGAGAATTTTCTAGCGCACTATGTTTCCAGTCCAACAAGAAAGAAGGCGCTACTAGATTTGCTTCTTGGGAATGAGGTGGGCCAAGTGAATCTCAAGTATCAGTAGGATTTAGGGAACAGTGATCTTTGGTTTAGGTGGGCAATGGAAAAGGACAAGGAACAATCTAGAGTGAGAGCAATCCACTTAGGGAAAGCCAGCTTCAGTGGGGTAAGAACGGATCTGACCCAGCTCAGTTGCAATCAAAGGTTGGCCGGCAGAACAATGGGATGTCTTGTAAGAAGAGGAAGTTCAGGTAGAGTGAAGCCACATTCCCACAGAGGGAAAAGATGGGGCCAACAAATGTACCGCTCACTGGATGGCAAAATAGATAGTGATTAGGATGAAGAAACAGTGAGCTTATGACAGACGTCAGATGGATAAAATAATTGAGAACCAGGATAAATATTGAAGGTTCGGGGGGGGGAATTGAAATAGAAAATAAAAGAAACAAAGAGAGAGTATGAGAAGAGTCCGGCAGCTAACATAAAAGGAACCCAAAGCCTTGTCTAGGTATATAAACAGTAAACGGGTGGTAAGAGGAGGAGTGGGGCCGATGAGGGATCAAAAAGAGGATGATCACTTGGAGCAAGGGTCCATGGCTAAGGTATAAAAAGGATTTGCCTTTACCAAATAATTTGATGCTACCCAGGTCATGATGAAAGAGGAAGTAGTTCAGACACTTGAAGGGTTTACAATTGATAAGGAGGACGTATTGGATAGGCTCTTTGTGCATAAAGTTGATAAGGCACCAGGACGAGATGAGATGCATCCAAAGATAGTGAGGGAATGATAGAGGAAATTAAAAAGACACTGGCCATTACTTTCCAATCTTCCTTGGACTCAGGGATGGTGCCAGTGGTCTGGATAATTGCAAGCATTACATGCTTATTCTTAAAAAGAGTGTAGAGATAAGCCCAACAACTACAGGCCACACAGTTTAACCTCACTGGTGGGGAAACGTCTCGAAATGATTGCTGTGACTTTCTGGCCCAAAGTCAGTGAACCTTTGCCTTATTTTCCATCCCAGGACCAGAAAATCCTGGCCGGTAATTCAGGACAAAACAAAAAGTCATTTGGGAAAATGTCGGTTAATTAAGCAAACTTGTTCCGGGGAAAATTGTGCTGAACGAAATTTCTTGAGCTGTTTTGATGAGGTAACGCAGAGCGTTGATGTGGGCAATGCTGCTGATGTAGTGTACATGGACTTCCAAAAGGCCCACACAACAGACTTGTGAACAAAGCTAGAGCCCGTGCAATAAAAGGGACAGTAGCAACGAGGACACAAACTTGAGTGACAGAGAACCGAGTAGTAGATAATAGATATTTTTTGGACGTTTACAGTGGAGTTCCCCAGGGGTCGGTGTTAGGACCCCCTGCACTTTCTACCGTGTATTAATGACCTGGACCTTGCTGTACAGAGCACGAATTCAAAAATTGCGGACAGTGCAAAACTTGAAGTGTTGTCAACTGTGAGTAGATTAGTGTAGAACTTCAAAAGGACATAGACAGGTCGGTGGAATAGGTGGGCAAGTGGGAGATGAAATTTAATGCAGACAAGTGTGAAGTGATTCATTTTGGTAGAAAGAACACAGAGAGACAATATGAAATAAATAGTACAATGCTAAATGGGGTTCAGGGGAAGAAGGACCTGGTTCTGTTTGTGCATAACTCATTGGAGGTGGCAGGACAAGTTGAGGGAGAGGTTATTAATTACACAGTATCCTTGGTTTTATTAATAGGCGCAATAAAATAAAAGCAAAATACTGCAGATGCTGGAAATCGGAAATAAAAACAGAAAATGTTGGAAAAACTCAGCAGGTCTAGCAGTATCTGCGGAGAGAGAAACAGTTAACGTTTCGAGTCCATATGGCTCTTCTTCAGAGCTGAAGAGAGGTAGAAATGTCCTGGGTTTTATACTGATGAAGAAGTGGGGTGGTACAGATGGAGCAGAATAGAAGGTCAGGGATATGTGGGAGCTCAGGAGAGATTTGACAAGGATGTCATGGACACAAGACAAAGGGAGCGGTAGTAATAGTGTTAAAGACTAAGGCAGGTGTTAATAGTGGCATAATGGCCAGGTAGCTGAATGTGTTAATAGCAGAAAAAGGCACAGAGCTCTCTAAAAGCAAAACATAAGGACAAGCTACAGACTGGCCCAGTGAGGGGAGGGGTTGGGGAAAAAAAAATATCAAGATAGAGGGCAGACCTCATGGTCGAAAGATGAGGTGCTGTTCCTCCAGTTTGCATTGGATGCAAGCATGACTCCAACCTTCCCGTCGCTTACTGTTTCAATCCACCATGCCCACACTGCTGTCTTTGAACTGTTACAAATGTTCCAGTAAAGCCCAACGCAAACCTCACCTTCCGATTCGGCACTTTACATACAGCCTTCTGGTCTTCACATTGAGCTCAACAACTTCAGACCATGAACCCTGTCTTCCATTTTGATCTTTTTTTCCCAACCCTCTCCCCTCACAGGGCCAGTCTGTATCTTGTTTGTTTTATTTTTTTTGCTTTCACAGAGCGCTGACACTTGTTCTGCTTTTAACACATTCTGCTATCTTACCTTTATGCCACTGTTAGCACCTTCTGTAGTCTTTAACACTATCATTAACACTCCCTTTATCTTGTGTTCCACGACACCTTTGTCAAATCTCTCCTGAGCTCCCACCTATCCCTGACCTTCCATTTTGCTCTACCTGCTCCACCCTCTCTCTTCAACAGAGTAAAACCCCTCACGTTTCTACCTCTCTTCAGCTCTTAAGAAGAGTTATGCAGACTGGATCTGTTCGTTCTGTTTGTCTCTGCCCTGGTGCTGCCCAACCCTGCTGAGTATTTTCCGGCATTTTCTGTTCTTATTTATTAATAGGGGCGCAGAGTATAAAAGCAAAGATGTGATGCTAAGCGCTGGTTGGGCCTCAAGCGGGGAATTTTGTCCAGTTCCCGGCACCACACTTAAGGTAGGATGTGAAGGCTGGAGAGAGCGCAGAAAAGAGGGGTTCCAAAGATGTGGACTTTCAGCTACATGGAATATTGGAGAAGTTGGGATTGTTTACCTTGGAGAAGAGAAGATTGAGAGGAGATTTGATAGAAGTATACAAAATCACAAGGTGCCTGGACAGATTGGATATGGAGAAACTATTCCCATTGGTGGAAGGATCGGGAACGAGCGGGGCATAGACTTGAAATAATGGGCATAAGAAGTAAAAGCGTCACGAGGAAAAACTCCCTCACACAACGGGTGGTTAGGATCTGCAATGCATTGCCTGGGAGCGTAGTGGAGGCAGGTCCACTTGAGGCATTCAGGAGGGATTCGGATTGTTATCATAAAAGGGAGAAGGTGCAGGGTCACGGGGCGATGGTGGGGCAGTGTCACGAGGTGACTTGCTCCTTCTGAGAGCCAGCAGAGACACGATGGGCTGAATGGCCTCCTTCTGTCCTGTACACATTCTATCTTTAGGAGGCTTCAGCGGGCTGTAAAGAGTCAACCATAAGGTCAGCAATTTCAGGAAAGGTGGGTGGCAGGGTGCAGAGTGCGGGGTGGGTGGGGAGAGATAAGGAGAAAGACACACGGGGTCTCACCTTTAGAAGGGTGCGGAGACACCAGCTTTAGATACATTTGATAATCTGGGTCTTGAGTAACCTGTGTTAAACTCCTTACAGCAACAAGCAATAGTATTGATGCACATGCTCAGCAGTATCGCAGCAATGGCTGGTGTGGGAGCTTACCTCGTCTCCCTCAACCTGATGGAACCACTAAACGCAAGCTTTTACCGAGTGAGTACGTCTTCCATTGTGGGTAAGTTCGAGCAGCAGAAACACTGGGACTGGCAGAGAGCAGAGTGCTGAGCAGGAAGAAAGAGGCAATGCTCAGAATGGAGAAAGAGACACGGCAGCACTGGGGAGCAAGAGAGAAGGGGGGCAGTGCTGGGGAAGGAGACAGAGAGAGAGAGAGAGGCAGGACTGGGGAAGGAGAGAGAGAGAGAGAGAGAGAGAGGCAGGACTGGGGAAGGAGAGAGAGAGAGAGAGAGAGGCAGGACTGGGGAAGGAGAGAGAGAGAGAGAGAGAGAGAGGCAGCTCTGGGGAAGGAGAGAGAGAGAGAGAGAGAGGCAGGACTGGGAAAGGAGAGAGAGAGAGAGAGAGAGAGGCAGGACTGGGGAAGGAGAGAGAGAGAGAGAGAGAGAGAAAGAGGCAGGACTGGGGAAGGAGAGAGAGAGAGAGAGAGAGAGGTAGGACTGGGGAAGGAGAGAGAGAGAGAGAGAGGCAGGACGGGGGAAGGAGAGAGAGAGAGAGAGAGAGGCAGGACTGGGGAAGGAGAGAGAGAGAGAGAGAGGCAGGACTGGGGAAGGAGAGAGAGAGAGAGAGAGAGAGAGAGGCAGGGCTGGGGAAGGAGAGAGAGAGAGAGAGAGAGAGAGAGAGGCAGGGCTGGGGAAGGAGAGAGAGAGAGAGAGAGAGAGAGAGGCAGGACTGGGGAAGGAGAGAGAGAGAGAGAGAGGCAGGACTGGGGAAGGAGAGAGAGAGAGAGAGAGAGAGAGGCAGGACTGGGGAAGGAGAGAGAGAGAGAGAGAGAGAGAGAGGCAGGACTGGGGAAGGAGAGAGAGAGAGAGAGAGAGAGGCAGGACTGGGGAAGGAGAGAGAGAGAGAGAGAGAGAGAGAGGCAGGACTGGGGAAGGAGAGAGAGAGAGAGAGAGAGAGAGAGGCAGGACTGGGG
>NC_054490.1:15739662-15752162 GCF_017639515.1 Carcharodon carcharias
AGAGAGAGAGAGAGGCAGGACTGGGGAAGGAGAGAGAGAGAGAGAGAGAGAGAGGCAGGGCTGGGGAAGGAGAGAGAGAGAGAGAGAGAGGCAGGACTGGGGAAGGAGAGAGAGAGAGAGAGAGAGAGAGGCAGGGCTGGGGAAGGAGAGAGAGAGAGAGAGAGAGAGAGAGGCAGGGCTGGGGAAGGAGAGAGAGAGAGAGAGAGAGAGAGGCAGGACTGGGGAAGGAGAGAGAGAGAGAGAGAGGCAGGACTGGGGAAGGAGAGAGAGAGAGAGAGAGAGAGGCAGGACTGGGGAAGGAGAGAGAGAGAGAGAGAGAGAGAGGCAGGACTGGGGAAGGAGAGAGAGGGAGAGAGAGAGGCAGGACTGGGGAAGGAGAGAGAGAGAGAGAGAGAGGCAGGACTGGGGAAGGAGAGAGAGAGAGAGAGAGAGAGAGAGAGAGAGGCAGGACTGGGGAAGGAGAGAGAGAGAGAGAGAGAGGCAGGACTGGGGAAGGAGAGAGAGAGAGAGAGAGAGGCAGGACTGGGGAAGGAGAGAGAGAGAGAGAGGCAGGACTGGGGAAGGAGAGAGAGAGAGAGAGAGAGAGGCAGGACTGGGGAAGGAGAGAGAGAGAGAGAGAGAGAGGCAGGACTGGGGAAGGAGAGAGAGAGAGAGAGAGGCAGGACTGGGGAAGGAGAGAGAGAGAGAGAGAGAGAGAGAGGCAGGACTGGGGAAGGAGAGAGAGAGAGAGAGAGAGAGGCAGGACTGGGGAAGGAGAGAGAGAGAGAGAGAGAGAGGCAGGACTGGGGAAGAGAGAGAGAGAGAGAGAGGCAGGACTGGGGAAGGAGAGAGAGAGAGAGAGAGAGAGAGGCAGGACTGGGGAAGGAGAGAGAGAGAGAGAGAGAGAGGCAGGGCTGGGGAAGGAGAGAGAGAGAGAGAGAGAGGCAGGGCTGGGGAAGGAGAGAGAGAGAGAGAGAGAGAGAGAGGCAGGGCTGGGGAAGGAGAGAGAGAGAGAGAGAGAGAGAGGCAGGGCTGGGGAAGGAGAGAGAGAGAGAGAGAGAGAGGCAGGACTGGGGAAGGAGAGAGAGAGAGAGAGAGAGGCAGGACTGGGGAAGAGAGAGAGAGAGAGAGAGAGAGGCAGGGCTGGGGAAGAGAGAGAGAGAGAGAGAGAGAGAGGCAGGACTGGGGAAGGAGAGAGAGAGAGAGAGAGAGAGAGAGGCAGGACTGGGGAAGGAGAGAGAGAGAGAGAGAGAGAGAGGCAGGACTGGGGAAGGAGAGAGAGAGAGAGAGAGAGAGAGAGAGGCAGGACTGGGGAGAGAGAGAGAGAGAGAGAGGCAGGACTGGGGAAGGAGAGAGAGAGAGAGAGAGAGGCAGGACTGGGGAAGGAGAGAGAGAGAGAGAGGCAGGGCTGGGGAAGGAGAGAGAGAGAGAGAGAGAGAGAGGCAGGACTGGGGAAGGAGAGAGAGAGAGAGAGAGGCAGGGCTGGGGAAGGAGAGAGAGAGTGAGAGAGAGAGAGGCAGGACTGGGGAAGGAGAGAGAGAGAGAGAGGCAGGGCTGGGGAAGGAGAGAGAGAGAGAGAGAGAGGCAGGACTGGGGAAGGAGAGAGAGAGAGAGAGAGAGAGAGGCAGGACTGGGGAAGAGAGAGAGAGAGAGAGAGAGGCAGGGCTGGGGAAGGAGAGAGAGAGAGAGAGAGAGAGGCAGGACTGGGGAAGAGAGAGAGAGAGAGAGAGAGAGGCAGGCTGGGGAAGGAGAGAGAGAGAGAGAGAGAGAGGCAGGACTGGGGAAGGAGAGAGAGAGAGAGAGAGAGAGAGGCAGGACTGGGGAAGGAGAGAGAGAGAGAGAGAGAGAGGCAGGACTGGGGAAGGAGAGAGAGAGAGAGAGAGAGAGGCAGGACTGGGGAAGGAGAGAGAGAGAGAGAGAGGCAGGGCTGGGGAAGGAGAGAGAGAGAGAGAGAGAGAGAGAGGCAGGACTGGGGGAAGGAGAGAGAGAGAGAGAGAGAGGCAGGACTGGGGAAGAGAGAGAGAGAGAGAGAGAGGCAGGCTGGGGAAGGAGAGAGAGAGAGAGAGAGAGAGGCAGGGCTGGGGAAGAGAGAGAGAGAGAGAGAGAGGCAGGGCTGGGGAAGGAGAGAGAGAGAGAGAGAGAGGCAGGACTGGGGAAGGAGAGAGAGAGAGAGAGAGAGAGAGAGGCAGGACTGGGGAAGGAGAGAGAGAGAGAGAGAGAGAGGCAGGGCTGGGGAAGGAGAGAGAGAGAGAGAGAGAGAGAGAGGCAGGGCTGGGGAAGGAGAGAGAGAGAGAGAGAGAGGCAGGGCTGGGGAAGGAGAGAGAGAGAGAGAGAGAGAGGCAGGGCTGGGGAAGGAGAGAGAGAGAGAGAGAGAGAGGCAGGACTGGGGAAGGAGAGAGAGAGAGAGAGAGAGAGGCAGGACTGGGGAAGGAGAGAGAGAGAGAGAGAGAGGCAGGCTGGGGAAGGAGAGAGAGAGAGAGAGAGAGAGAGAGGCAGGACTGGGGAAGGAGAGAGAGAGAGAGAGAGAGGCAGGGCTGGGGAAGGAGAGAGAGAGAGAGAGAGAGAGGCAGGGCTGGGGAAGGAGAGAGAGAGAGAGAGAGAGGCAGGACTGGGGAAGGAGAGAGAGAGAGAGAGAGAGAGAGAGAGGCAGGACTGGGGAAGGAGAGAGAGAGAGAGAGAGAGAGGCAGGACTGGGGGGAGAGAGAGAGAGAGAGAGAGAGAGAGGCAGGACTGGGGAAGAGAGAGAGAGAGAGAGGCAGGACTGGGGAGGAGAGAGAGAGAGAGAGAGAGAGAGGCAGGACTGGGGAAGGAGAGAGAGAGAGAGAGAGAGAGAGGCAGGACTGGGGAAGGAGAGAGAGAGAGAGAGAGGCAGGACTGGGGAAGGAGAGAGAGAGAGAGAGAGAGAGAGAGAGAGAGAGAGGCAGGACTGGGGAAGGAGAGAGAGAGAGAGAGAGAGAGGCAGGACTGGGGAAGGAGAGAGAGAGAGAGAGAGAGAGGCAGGACTGGGGAAGGAGAGAGAGAGAGAGATAGGCAGGACTGGGGAAGGAAAGAGAGAGAGAGAGAGAGAGAGAGAGAGGCAGGACTGGGGAAGGAGAGAGAGAGAGAGAGAGAGAGGCAGGGCTGGGGAAGGAGAGAGAGAGAGAGAGAGAGAGGCAGGGCTGGGGAAGGAGAGAGAGAGAGAGAGAGAGAGAGAGGCAGGGCTGGGGAAGGAGAGAGAGAGAGAGAGAGAGAGGCAGGGCTGGGGAAGGAGAGAGAGAGAGAGAGAGAGAGAGAGGCAGGACTGGGGAAGGAGAGAGAGAGAGAGAGAGAGGCAGGACTGGGGAAGGAGAGAGAGAGAGAGAGAGAGAGGCAGGACTGGGGAAGGAGAGAGAGAGAGAGAGAGAGAGGCAGGACTGGGGAAGAGAGAGAGAGAGAGAGAGAGAGAGAGGCAGGACTGGGGAAAGAGAGAGAGAGAGAGAGAGAGGCAGGACTGGGGAAGGAAAGAGAGAGAGAGAGAGAGAGAGAGAGAGAGAGAGAGAGAGGCAGGACTGGGGAAGGAGAGAGAGAGAGAGAGGCAGGACTGGGGAAGGAGAGAGAGAGAGAGAGAGAGGCAGGACTGGGGAAGGAGAGAGAGAGAGAGAGAGGCAGGGCTGGGGAAGGAGAGAGAGAGAGAGAGAGAGCAGGACTGGGGAAGGAGAGAGAGAGAGAGAGAGAGAGAGAGGCAGGGCTGGGGAAGGAGAGAGAGAGAGAGAGAGAGAGAGGCAGGACTGGGGAAGGAGAGAGAGAGAGAGAGAGGCAGGGCTGGGGAAGGAGAGAGAGAGAGAGAGAGAGAGAGAGGCAGGACTGGGGAAGGAGAGAGAGAGAGAGAGAGAGAGGCAGGACTGGGGAAGGAGAGAGAGAGAGAGAGAGAGGCAGGGCTGGGGAAGGAGAGAGAGAGAGAGAGAGAGAGAGAGAGGCAGGACTGGGGAAGGAGAGAGAGAGAGAGAGAGGCAGGACTGGGGAAGGAGAGAGAGAGAGAGAGAGAGGCAGGGCTGGGGAAGGAGAGAGAGAGAGAGAGAGAGAGAGAGAGGCAGGGCTGGGGAAGGAGAGAGAGAGAGAGAGAGAGAGAGACGGGCTGGGGGGAGAGAGAGAGAGAGAGAGAGAGAGAGAGAGGCAGGACTGGGGAAGGAGAGAGAGAGAGAGAGAGAGGCAGGACTGGGGAAGGAGAGAGAGAGAGAGAGAGAGAGGCAGGACTGGGGAAGGAGAGAGAGAGAGAGAGAGAGAGGCAGGACTGGGGAAGGAGAGAGAGAGAGAGAGAGAGAGAGGCAGGACTGGGGAAGGAGAGAGAGAGAGAGAGAGAGAGGCAGGACTGGGGAAGGAGAGAGAGAGAGAGAGAGAGAGAGGCAGGACTGGGGAAGGAGAGAGAGAGAGAGAGAGAGAGAGAGAGAGAGAGAGAGAGGCAGGACTGGGGAAGGAGAGAGAGAGAGAGAGAGGCAGGGCTGGGGAAGGAGAGAGAGAGAGAGAGAGGCAGGACTGGGGAAGGAGAGAGAGAGAGAGAGAGAGAGAGGCAGGGCTGGGGAAGGAGAGAGAGAGAGAGAGAGAGAGAGGCAGGACTGGGGAAGGAGAGAGAGAGAGAGAGGCAGGGCTGGGGAAGGAGAGAGAGAGAGAGAGAGAGAGAGAGGCAGGACTGGGGAAGGAGAGAGAGAGAGAGAGAGAGAGGCAGGACTGGGGAAGGAGAGAGAGAGAGAGAGAGGCAGGGCTGGGGAAGGAGAGAGAGAGAGAGAGAGAGAGAGGCAGGGCTGGGGAAGAGAGAGAGAGAGAGAGAGAGAGAGGCAGGGCTGGGGAAGGAGAGAGAGAGAGAGAGAGAGAGGCAGGGCTGGGGAAGGAGAGAGAGAGAGAGAGAGAGAGAGAGGCAGGGCTGGGGAAGGAGAGAGAGAGAGAGAGAGAGAGAGGCAGGACTGGGGAAGGAGAGAGAGAGAGAGAGAGAGGCAGGGCTGGGGGGAGAGAGAGAGAGAGAGAGAGAGAGAGAGGCAGGGCTGGGGAAGGAGAGAGAGAGAGAGAGAGAGGCAGGGCTGGGGGGAAGAGAGAGAGAGAGAGAGAGAGAGGCAGGCTGGGGAAGGAGAGAGAGAGAGAGAGAGAGAGGCAGGGCTGGGGAAGGAGAGAGAGAGAGAGAGAGAGGCAGGGCTGGGGAAGGAGAGAGAGAGAGAGAGAGAGAGAGGCAGGGCTGGGGAAGGAGAGAGAGAGAGAGAGAGAGGCAGGGCTGGGGAAGGAGAGAGAGAGAGAGAGAGAGAGAGGCAGGGCTGGGGAAGGAGAGAGAGAGAGAGAGAGAGAGGCAGGGCTGGGGAAGGAGAGAGAGAGAGAGAGGCAGGGCTGGGGAAGGAGAGAGAGAGAGAGAGAGAGAGAGAGGCAGGGCTGGGGAAGGAGAGAGAGAGAGAGAGAGAGGCAGGGCTGGGAAGGAGAGAGAGAGAGAGAGAGAGAGAGAGGCAGGGCTGGGGAAGGAGAGAGAGAGAGAGAGAGAGAGAGGCAGGACTGGGGAAGGAGAGAGAGAGAGAGAGAGAGGCAGGACTGGGGAAGGAGAGAGAGAGAGAGAGAGAGAGGCAGGACTGGGGAAGGAGAGAGAGAGAGAGAGAGAGGCAGGACTGGGGAAGGAGAGAGAGAGAGAGAGAGAGAGAGAGGCAGGACTGGGGAAGGAGAGAGAGAGAGAGAGAGGCAGGACTGGGGAAGGAGAGAGAGAGAGAGAGAGAGAGAGAGGCAGGACTGGGGAAGGAGAGAGAGAGAGAGAGGCAGGACTGGGGAAGGAGAGAGAGAGAGAGAGAGAGGCAGGACTGGGGAAGGAGAGAGAGAGAGAGAGGCAGGGCTGGGGAAGGAGAGAGAGAGAGAGAGAGAGAGAGAGAGGCAGGACTGGGGAGGAGAGAGAGAGAGAGAGAGAGAGAGAGAGGCAGGGACTGGGGAAGGAGAGAGAGAGAGAGAGAGAGAGAGGCAGGACTGGGGAAGGACAGAGAGAGAGAGAGAGAGAGGCAGGACTGGGGAAGGAGAGAGAGAGAGAGAGAGAGAGAGAGAGCAGGACTGGGGAAGGAGAGAGAGAGAGAGAGAGAGAGGCAGGACTGGGGAAGGAGAGAGAGAGAGAGAGAGAGGCAGGGCTGGGGAAGGAGAGAGAGAGAGAGAGAGAGAGAGGCAGGGCTGGGGAAGGAGAGAGAGAGAGAGAGAGAGAGGCAGGGCTGGGGAAGGAGAGAGAGAGAGAGAGAGAGAGAGGCAGGACTGGGGAAGGAGAGAGAGAGAGAGAGAGAGAGAGAGGCAGGACTGGGGAAGGAGAGAGAGAGAGAGAGAGAGAGGCAGGGCTGGGGAAGGAGAGAGAGAGAGAGAGAGAGAGAGGCAGGGCTGGGGAAAGAGAGAGAGAGAGAGAGAGAGGCAGGGCTGGGGAAGAGAGAGAGAGAGAGAGAGAGAGGCAGGGCTGGGGAAGAGAGAGAGAGAGAGAGAGAGAGGCAGGACTGGGGAAGGAGAGAGAGAGAGAGAGAGAGAGGCAGGACTGGGGAGGAGAGAGAGAGAGAGAGAGAGAGAGAGGCAGGGCTGGGGAAGGAGAGAGAGAGAGAGAGAGAGAGAGAGGCAGGGCTGGGGAAGGAGAGAGAGAGAGAGAGAGAGGCAGGGCTGGGGAAGGAGAGAGAGAGAGAGAGAGAGGCAGGGCTGGGGAAGGAGTGAGAGAGAGAGAGAGAGAGAGGCAGGGCTGGGGAAAGAGAGAGGGAGAGAGAGAGAGAGGCAGGGCTGGGGAAGGAGAGAGAGAGAGAGAGAGAGGCAGGGCTGGGGAAGGAGAGAGAGAGAGAGAGAGAGGCAGGGCTGGGGAAGGAGAGAGAGAGAGAGAGAGAGGCAGGGCTGGGGAAGGAGAGAGAGAGAGAGAGAGAGAGGCAGGGCTGGGGAAGGAGAGAGAGAGAGAGAGAGGCAGGGCTGGGGAAGGAGAGAGAGAGAGAGAGAGAGAGAGGCAGGACTGGGGAAGGAGAGAGAGAGAGAGAGAGAGAGGCAGGGCTGGGGAAGGAGAGAGAGAGAGAGAGAGAGGCAGGGCTGGGGAAGTAGAGAGAGAGAGAGAGGCAGGGCTGGGGAAGGAGAGAGAGAGAGAGAGAGAGAGAGAGGCAGGGCTGGGGAAGGAGAGAGAGAGAGGCAGGACTGGGGAAGGAGAGAGAGAGAGAGAGAGAGAGAGAGAGGCAGGGCTGGGGAAGGAGAGAGAGAGAGAGAGAGAGAGAGGCAGGACTGGGGAAGGAGAGAGAGAGAGAGAGAGAGAGGCAGGGCTGGGGAAGGAGAGAGAGAGAGAGAGAGAGAGGCAGGGCTGGGGAAGGAGAGAGAGAGAGAGAGAGAGAGAGAGGCAGGACTGGGGAAGAGAGAGAGAGAGAGAGAGAGAGGCAGGACTGGGGAAGGAGAGAGAGAGAGAGAGAGAGAGGCAGGACTGGGGAAGGAGAGAGAGAGAGAGAGAGAGGCAGGACTGGGGAAGGAGAGAGAGAGAGAGAGAGAGGCAGGACTGGGGAAGGAGAGAGAGAGAGAGAGAGAGGCAGGACTGGGGAAGGAGAGAGAGAGAGAGAGAGAGAGAGAGGCAGGACTGGGGAAGGAGAGAGAGAGAGAGAGAGAGAGAGGCAGGACTGGGGAAGGAGAGAGAGAGAGAGAGAGAGGCAGGACTGGGGAAGGAGAGAGAGAGAGAGAGAGGCAGGACTGGGGAAGGAGAGAGAGAGAGAGAGAGAGAGAGAGGCAGGACTGGGGAAGGAGAGAGAGAGAGAGAGAGAGAGAGAGGCAGGACTGGGGAAGGAGAGAGAGAGAGAGAGAGAGGCAGGACTGGGGAAGGAGAGAGAGAGAGAGAGAGAGAGAGGCAGGACTGGGGAAGGAGAGAGAGAGAGAGAGAGAGGCAGGACTGGGGAAGGAGAGAGAGAGAGAGAGAGAGAGAGGCAGGACTGGGGAAGGAGAGAGAGAGAGAGAGAGAGGCAGGACTGGGGAAGGAAAGAGAGAGAGAGAGAGAGAGAGGCAGGACTGGGGAAGGAGAGAGAGAGAGAGAGAGAGAGGCAGGGCTGGGGAAGGAGAGAGAGAGAGAGAGAGAGAGAGAGAGGCAGGGCTGGGAAGGAGAGAGAGAGAGAGAGAGAGGCAGGGCTGGGGAAGGAGAGAGAGAGAGAGAGAGAGAGAGGCAGGACTGGGGAAGGAGAGAGAGAGAGAGAGAGAGAGAGAGAGGCAGGACTGGGGAAGGAGAGAGAGAGAGAGAGGCAGGGCTGGGGAAGGAGAGAGAGAGAGAGAGAGAGAGAGGCAGGGCTGGGGAAGGAGAGAGAGAGAGAGAGAGAGAGGCAGGGCTGGGGAAGGAGAGAGAGAGAGAGAGAGAGGCAGGGCTGGGGAAGGAGAGAGAGAGAGAGAGAGAGAGAGGCAGGACTGGGGAAGAGAGAGAGAGAGAGAGAGAGAGGCAGGACTGGGGAAGGAGAGAGAGAGAGAGAGAGAGAGAGGCAGGGCTGGGGAAGGAGAGAGAGAGAGAGAGAGAGAGAGAGGCAGGGCTGGGGAAGGAGAGAGAGAGAGAGAGAGAGGCAGGGCTGGGAAAGAGAGAGAGAGAGAGAGAGAGAGGCAGGGCGGGGGAAGGAGAGAGAGAGAGAGAGAGAGAGGCAGGGCTGGGGAAGGAGAGAGAGAGAGAGAGAGAGGCAGGGCTGGGGAAGGAGAGAGAGAGAGAGAGAGAGAGGCAGGGCTGGGGAAGGAGAGAGAGAGAGAGAGAGAGGCAGGGCTGGGGAAGGAGAGAGAGAGAGAGAGAGAGAGGCAGGGCTGGGGAAGAGAGAGAGAGAGAGAGAGAGAGAGAGGCAGGGCTGGGGAAGAGAGAGAGAGAGAGAGAGAGGCAGGGCTGGGGAAGAGAGAGAGAGAGAGAGAGAGAGAGGCAGGACTGGGGAAGGAGAGAGAGAGAGAGAGAGAGAGAGGCAGGGCTGGGGAAGGAGAGAGAGAGAGAGAGAGAGGCAGGGCTGGGGAAGGAGAGAGAGAGAGAGAGGCAGGGCTGGGGAAGGAGAGAGAGAGAGAGAGAGGCAGGGCTGGGGAAGGAGAGAGAGAGAGAGAGAGAGAGAGGCAGGGCTGGGGAAGGAGAGAGAGAGAGGCAGGACTGGGGAAGGAGAGAGAGAGAGAGAGAGAGAGAGGCAGGGCTGGGGAAGGAGAGAGAGAGAGAGAGAGAGAGAGGCAGGACTGGGGAAGGAGAGAGAGAGAGAGAGAGAGAGAGGCAGGGCTGGGGAAGGAGAGAGAGAGAGAGAGAGAGAGGCAGGGCTGGGGAAGGAGAGAGAGAGAGAGAGAGAGAGAGAGAGGCAGGACTGGGGAAGGAGAGAGAGAGAGAGAGAGAGGCAGGACTGGGGAAGGAGAGAGAGAGAGAGAGAGAGAGGCAGGACTGGGGAAGGAGAGAGAGAGAGAGAGAGAGGCAGGACTGGGGAAGGAGAGAGAGAGAGAGAGAGAGGCAGGACTGGGGAAGGAGAGAGAGAGAGAGAGAGAGGCAGGACTGGGGAAGGAGAGAGAGAGAGAGAGAGAGAGAGAGAGGCAGGACTGGGGAAGGAGAGAGAGAGAGAGAGAGAGAGGCAGGACTGGGGAAGGAGAGAGAGAGAGAGAGAGGCAGGACTGGGGAAGGAGAGAGAGAGAGAGAGGCAGGACTGGGGAAGGAGAGAGAGAGAGAGAGAGAGAGGCAGGACTGGGGAAGGAGAGAGAGAGAGAGAGAGAGAGAGGCAGGACTGGGGAAGGAGAGAGAGAGAGAGAGAGAGGCAGGACTGGGGAAGGAGAGAGAGAGAGAGAGAGAGAGAGAGGCAGGACTGGGGAAGGAGAGAGAGAGAGAGAGAGAGGCAGGACTGGGGAAGGAGAGAGAGAGAGAGAGAGAGAGAGAGGCAGGACTGGGGAAGGAGAGAGAGAGAGAGAGAGGCAGGACTGGGGAAGGAGAGAGAGAGAGAGAGAGAGAGAGAGGCAGGACTGGGGAAGGAGAGAGAGAGAGAGAGAGAGAGGCAGGGCTGGGGAAGGAGAGAGAGAGAGAGAGAGAGGCAGGGCTGGGGAAAGAGAGAGAGAGAGAGAGAGGCAGGGCTGGGGAAGGAGAGAGAGAGAGAGAGAGAGAGAGAGAGGCAGGGCTGGGGAAGGAGAGAGAGAGAGAGAGAGAGAGGCAGGACTGGGGAAGGAGAGAGAGAGAGAGAGAGAGAGAGGCAGGGCTGGGGAAGGAGAGAGAGAGAGAGAGAGAGAGGCAGGACTGGGGAAGGAGAGAGAGAGAGAGAGAGGCAGGCTGGGGAAGGAGAGAGAGAGAGAGAGAGAGAGGGGCAGGGCTGGTGAAGGAGAGAGAGAGAGAGAGAGAGAGGCAGGACTGGGGAAGGAGAGAGAGAGAGAGAGAGAGAGAGGCAGGACTGGGGAAGGAGAGAGAGAGAGAGAGAGAGGCAGGACTGGGGAAGGAGAGAGAGAGAGAGAGAGAGAGAGGCAGGACTGGGGAAGGAGAGAGAGAGAGAGAGAGAGAGGCAGGACTGGGGAAGGAGAGAGAGAGAGAGAGAGAGAGAGGCAGGACTGGGGAAGGAGAGAGAGAGAGAGAGAGAGAGGCAGGACTGGGGAAGGAGAGAGAGAGAGAGAGAGAGAGAGAGAGGCAGGACTGGGGAAGGAGAGAGAGAGAGAGAGGCAGGACTGGGGAAGGAGAGAGAGAGAGAGAGAGAGAGGCAGGACTGGGGAAGAGAGAGAGAGAGAGAGAGGCAGGACTGGGGAAGGAGAGAGAGAGAGAGAGAGAGAGAGAGGCAGGACTGGGGAAGGAGAGAGAGAGAGAGAGAGAGAGAGAGAGAGGCAGGACTGGGGAAGGAGAGAGAGAGAGAGAGAGGCAGGACTGGGGAAGGAGAGAGAGAGAGAGAGAGAGAGAGAGGGACTGGGGAAGGAGAGAGAGAGAGAGAGAGAGAGGCAGGACTGGGGAAGAGAGAGAGAGAGAGAGAGAGAGAGGCAGGACTGGGGAAGGAGAGAGAGAGAGAGAGGCAGGACTGGGGAAGGAGAGAGAGAGAGAGAGAGAGAGAGAGGCAGGACTGGGGAAGGAGAGAGAGAGAGAGAGAGAGAGAGGCAGGGCTGGGGAAGGAGAGAGAGAGAGAGAGGCAGGGCTGGGGAAGGAGAGAGAGAGAGAGAGAGAGAGAGAGAGGCAGGGCTGGGGAAGGAGAGAGAGAGAGAGAGAGAGAGAGGCAGGGCTGGGGAAGGAGAGAGAGAGAGAGAGAGAGAGGCAGGACTGGGGAAGGAGAGAGAGAGAGAGAGAGAGAGGCAGGACTGGGGAAGGAGAGAGAGAGAGAGAGAGAGAGGCAGGACTGGGGAAGGAGAGAGAGAGAGAGAGAGAGAGAGGCAGGACTGGGGAAGGAGAGAGAGAGAGAGAGAGAGAGAGGCAGGACTGGGGAAGGAGAGAGAGAGAGAGAGAGAGGCAGGACTGGGGAAGGAGAGAGAGAGAGAGAGAGAGGCAGGACTGGGGAAGGAGAGAGAGAGAGAGAGAGAGAGAGGCAGGACTGGGGAAGGAGAGAGAGAGAGAGAGAGAGAGGCAGGCCTGGGGAAGGAGAGAAGAGAGAGGGAGGCAGGACTGGGGAAGGGAGAGAGAGAGAGAGAGAGAGAGGCAGGACTGGGGAAGGAGAGAGAGAGAGAGAGAGAGAGGCAGGACTGGGGAAGGAGAGAGAGAGAGAGAGAGAGAGGCAGGACTGAGGAAGGAGAGAGAGAGAGAGAGAGAGAGGCAGGACTGGGGAAGGAGAGAGAGAGAGAGAGAGAGGCAGGACTGGGGAAGGAGAGAGAGAGAGAGAGAGAGAGAGAGGCAGGACTGGGGAAGGAGAGAGAGAGAGAGAGAGAGGCAGGACTGGGGAAGGAGAGAGAGAGAGAGAGAGGCAGGGCTGGGGAAGGAGAGAGAGAGAGAGAGAGAGAGAGAGGCAGGACTGGGGAAGGAGAGAGAGAGAGAGAGAGAGAGGCAGGGCTGGGGAAGGAGAGAGAGAGAGAGAGAGAGGCAGGACTGGGGAAGGAGAGAGAGAGAGAGAGAGGCAGGGCTGGGGAAGGAGAGAGAGAGAGAGAGAGAGAGAGGCAGGACTGGGGAAGGAGAGAGAGAGAGAGAGAGAGAGAGGCAGGACTGGGGAAGGAGAGAGAGAGAGAGAGAGAGAGGCAGGACTGGGGAAGGAGAGAGAGAGAGAGAGAGAGGCAGGGCTGGGGAAGGAGAGAGAGAGAGAGAGAGAGAGGCAGGGCTGGGGAAGGAGAGAGAGAGAGAGAGAGAGAGGCAGGACTGGGGAAGGAGAGAGAGAGAGAGAGAGAGAGGCAGGGCTGGGGAAGGAGAGAGAGAGAGAGAGAGGCAGGGCTGGGGAAGAGAGAGAGAGAGAGAGAGAGAGAGGCAGGGCTGGGGAAGGAGAGAGAGAGAGAGAGAGAGAGAGGCAGGGCTGGGGAAGGAGAGAGAGAGAGAGAGAGAGAGGCAGGACTGGGGAAGGAGAGAGAGAGAGAGAGAGAGGCAGGACTGGGGAAGGAGAGAGAGAGAGAGAGAGAGAGGCAGGGCTGGGGAAGGAGAGAGAGAGAGAGAGGCAGGGCTGGGGAGGGAAGGAGAGAGAGAGAGAGAGAGAGAGAGAGGCAGGGCT